>NC_060181.1:41644379-41944379 GCF_021184085.1 Oncorhynchus gorbuscha | reverse complement strand
CCCTAACAACACTGCTTACCATATGCCTAACCCTAACCTTAATTAAAGAACAAAAAGCTCATTTTAGTTTTCATTAATTGTTACGATATAGACCATTTTTACTTTGTGGCTGTGGAAACCTATTTGGTTTTCAGTGGAAAATGAAGCTAGGTTGAATTAGCTGTATCCCTGAAAACCTGATGCATCCGGTTGTTAGCAACTATTCTAAGCCTACCTTTCAAGAAAGCAAGAAACCCATCGCTGAGTGAGTTCTATTAACCTGAGCCATGGTGCACCATCTATGGCCCATGACGTGAACGGACAAAAACAGGGAGGGAGGAGCGACCTTCTCAAATCAAACCGTAATCTGTGCCACTCTGTCAATCTATTTTTAATGCACAATAAACTCCACAGAAGAAAGGACGAGGGCGACAACGGTAGCTAGCTAGACAGTGTCCTTCGTCCCGCCTGTCGGCAGGGTTGGGGAGTAACAGATTACAGGTAAGGGATTACAAAAAAAACGGTAACTGTAATCTGTTACCATCAGAAATATTGTAATCATATTAGATACTTTTGAAAAAACAACATGATTACTTCGAGGATGACATTTAAATTCAGAAAGGATGTTTGCGGATAAAAAATAGACTCTTCTTTGTTTTCTCAATGACATTCAAATCAGCATTGAAAAAAGGCTCAAGTTTAAGTTTGTTCTACCTGAGCGAGTCTGACTACAAGTCAGAGACCACTATGATGACACAAATTGTGTTTGATGGATCAGGGGAAAAGAGCAGGAATAGGCTTTTGTAAGCTACAGTCCAAGCTATGTCTTCTGCTGTCTGCATCCAAAGATTATCCAACTTGAATAATCGCTTGGAGGTAAGGATGACAGCAGTGGTGTACAGTCATGGCCAAAAGTTTTGAGAATGACACCAATATACATTTTCACAAAATCTGTTGCCTCAGTTTATATGATGGCAATTTGCATATATTCCAGAATGTTATGAAGAGTGAACAGATGAATTGCAATTAATTGCAAAGTCCCTCTTTGCCATACAAATGAACTGAATCCCCAGAAAACATGTCCACTGCATTTCAGCCCTGCCACAAAAGGACCAGCTGACATCATGTCAGTGATTCTCTTGTTATCACAGGTGTGAGTGTTGACGAGGACAAGGCTGGAGATCACTCTGTCATGCTGATTGAGTTCGAATAACAGACTGGAAGCTTCAAAAGGAGAGTGGTGCTTGGAATTATTGTTCTTCCTCTGTCAACTATGGTTACCTGCAAGGAAACACGTGCCGTCATCATTGCTTTGCACAAAAAGGGCTTCACAGGCAAGGATATTGCTGCCAGTAAGATTGCACCTAAATCAACCATTTATCGGATCATCAAGAACTTCAAGGAGAGTTGTTCAATTGTTGTCCAGCAAGCGCCAGAGTCCACAAAGTCCAGCAAGCGCCAGGACTGTCTACCTAAAGTTGATTCAGCTTTGGGATCGGGGCACCACCAGTACAGAGCTTGCTCAGGAATGGCAGCAGGTAGGTGTGAGTGCATCTTCACGCACAATGAGACAAAGACTTTTGGAGGATGGCCTGGTGTCAAGAAGGGCAGCAAAGAAGCCACTTCTCTCCAGGAAAAACATCAGGGACAGACTGATTTTCTGCAAAAGGTTAAGGGATTGGACTGCTGAGGACTGGGGTAAAGTCATTTTCTCTGATGAATTCCCTTTCCGATTGTTTGGGGCATCCAGAATAAAGCTTGTCCGGAGAAGACAAGGTGAGCGCTACCATCAGTCCTGTGTCTTGCCAACAGTAAAGCATCCTGAGACCATGCATGTGTGGGGTTGCTTCTCAGCCAAGGGAGTGGGCTCACTCATAATTTTGCCTCAGAACACAGACATGAATAAAGAATGGTACTAACACATCCTCCGAGAGAAACTTCTCCCAACCATCCAGGAACAGTTTGGTGACAAACAATGCCTGTTCCAGCATGATGGAGCACCTTGCCATAAGGCAAAAGTGATAACTAAGTGGCTCGGGGAACAAAACATTGATATTTTAGGTCCATGGCCAGGAAACTCCCCAGACCTTAATCCCATTGAGAACTTGTGGTCAATCCTCAAGAGGCAGGTGGGCAAACAAAAACCCACAAATTCTGACTAACTCCCAGCATTGATTATGCAAGAATGGACTGCCATCAGTCAGGATGTGGCCTAGAAGTTAATTGACAGCATGCCAGGGCGGATTGCAGAGGTCTTGAAAAAGACAGGGCAACACTGCAAATATTGACTCTTTGCATCAACTTCATGTAATTGTCAAAAGCCTTTGACACTTATGAAATGCGCGTAATTCAGTATTGCATAGTAACATCTGACAAAAATACCTAAAGACACTGAAGCAGCAAACTGTGTGGAAATTAATATTTGTTTTCATTCTCAAAACTTTTGGCCACGACTGTAGTCTACGGCAATACGGATATCATTTATTATTAATATCTACATAGCGCATTGATGTGAATCAACACGGCTGCTCTCTCATTTAGCTATTTGTGCATTATGGATTGTGGTTCTGTAGATGCAACCAATAATGGTTGAATTCAAGAAGTTTAAGTTGCCTATCAATCATTGTTTTTGAAACCATTGGACAGCCAGTGAAAAATACACTCTTGCAAAAGCTGCATAATGCGGATGCGGTGCTGCAGGGTAGCCTAGTGGTTAGAGTGTTGGACTAGTAACCGTAAGGTTGCAAGATCAAATCCTGGAGCTAACAAGGTACAAATCTGTCGTTCTGCCCCTGAACAGGCAGTTAACCCACTGTTCCTAGGCCGTCATTGAAAATAAGATTTTGTTCTTAACCGACTTGCCAAGTTAAATAAAGGTAAAATTTAAAAAAATCCCAGCCTATGGAATAAAAGTGGGGCTTTTATTGCTCAATCTAATTCATGCTGATTTTTAAAAATCCATAGGCCTAATGAACATATGTTCAAACTCGCACACTTTTGATCAATTTAAAGGAGCTAGATGCTACATCCATTTTTGGACTTACAGTTGAAGTCGAAAGTTTGCATACACCTTAGCCAAATACATTTAAAAACTCAGTTTTTCGCAATTCCTGACATTTAATCCTAGTAGAAATTCCCTGTCTTAGGTCAGTTAGGATCACCACTTTATTATAAGAATGTGAAATGTCAGAATAATTGTAGAGTGATTTATTTCAGCTTTTATTTCTTTATCACATTCCCAGTGGGTCAGAAGTTTCAAAACACTCAATTAGTATTTGGTAGCATTGCCTTTCAATTGTTTAACTTGGGTCAAACGTTTCGGGTAGCCTTCCAAAAGCTTTCCACAGTAAATTGGGTGAATTTTGGCCCATTCCTCATGACAGAGCTGGTATAACTGAGTCAGGTTTGTAGGCCTCCTTGCTCGCACATGTTTTTTCAGTTTTGCCCATACATTTTCTATAGGATTGAGGTCAGGGCTTTGTGATGGCCACTCCAATACCTTGACTTTGTTGTCCTTAAGCCATTTTGCCACAACTATGGAAATATGCTTGGGGTCATTGTCCATTTGGAAGACCCATCTGGGACCAAGCTTTAACTTCCTGACTGATGTCTTGAGATGTTGCTTCAATATATCCATGTAATTTTCTCCCCTCATGATGCCATCTATTTTGTGAAGTGCACCAGTCCCTCCTGCAGCAAAGCACCCCCACAACATGATGCTGCCACCTCCGTGCTTCACGGTTGGAATGGTGTTCTTCGGCTTGCAAGCCTCCCCCTTTTTCCTCTAAACATAACAATGGTCATTATGGGCAAACAGTTATATTTTTGTTTCATCAGACCAGAAGACATTTCTCCAAAAAGTACGATCTTTGTCCCCATGTGCAGTTGTAAACCATATTCTGGCTTTTTTATGGCGGTTTTGGGGCAGTGGCTTCTTCCTTGCTGAGCGGCCTTTCAGGTTATGTCGATATAGGGCTTGTTTTACTGTGGATATAAATACTTTTGTACCTGTTTCCTCCAGCATCTTCACAAGGTCCTTTGCTGTTGTTCTTTGATTGATTTACACTTTTTGCACCAAAGTACGTTCATCTCTAGGAGACAGAACGTGTCTCCTTCCTGAGCGGTGTGCCGGCTGCGTGGTCCCATGGTGTTTATACTTGCGTTCTATTGTTTGTACAGATGAACGTGGTACCTTCAGGCGTTTGGAAATTGCTCCCAAGGATGAACCAGACTAGTGGAGGTCTACAATTTATTTTCTGAGGTCTTGGCTGATTTCTGTTGATTTTCCCATCATGTCAAGCAAAGAGGCACTGAATTTGAAGGTAGGCCTTGAAATACACCCACAGGTACACCTCCGATTGACTCAAATTATGTCAATTAGCAGAAGCTTCTAAAGCATGACATTATTTTCTGGAATTTTCCAAGCTGTTTGAAATAAATGTAGTGGAGTAAAAGTTGACAAAATTAGAAAGTAAACTACAGATACCCCCAAAAACTAGTAGTACATACATTAAAGTCTTTTTACTTAAGTACACTTTACACCGATGCAAATGGCATTTATGCAAGCCTACTACACAATTCTAAAGGTCAAACTAATTCAGAACCATTCAAATGGTATGACTGCAACTCGATTTGGATAAAAGTTTCTGCTGAATGGCATTTATTATTATTATACACTCACTGGACAGTTCATTAGGTACGCCTATCTAGTACAGTGTCGGAACCCCCTTTGCCTCCAGAACGGCCTGAATTATTTGGGGTATTCTACAACGTGCCGGAAACGTTCCGCAGAGTTGTTGGTCCATGCTCCCGCGATGGCATCACGCAGTTACTGAAGATTGGAAGGCAGTGCATTTCTGTTGTGAACAGCCCTTTCCATCTCATCCCAAATATGCTCTATAGGGTTGAGGTCTGGGGACTGTGCAGGCCGGTCAAGTAATCTGAACTCACTGTCATGTTCCAGACAATGTTTTTCCGCTCCTCAGTTGTACTGTCTTGGTGATCACATGCCCACTGCAGCCACTTCTTTTTGTTTTTAGCTGATAGGAGTTGAACCCGGTGTGGTGGTCTGCTGCAATAGCCTCATCCATGACAAGGACCGATGAGTTGTGCATTCCGAGATGCCGATCTGCACACCACTGTTGTACTGCGCCGTTATTTGTCTGCTTGTGGCTGTCACAGGTCAGGTTTTCTCCCTTGAGTGTACTACCCGAGGTTGCCACTGGAGAGCACCCTTGGGTTAGTTCTAGTATCCAGGTGATCCTGATTGGGCTTAATGGGATAACCTGCTGGATGACTATTTAGGTGATAGACACAGGTGTAACATTTTACTTGTGTAACCAATTGTACTTTCAATTTCAAAGCAAAAAGAAAGGCAGATAAATGAATAAAGTCAACCAAAAACTGGATGGTGGCAGACTACCAAGAAAAAATAATAAATAATAATAATAATAATAATAATAAATAGTTTGCCACAAGATGCATCAAGTACTGTAATATTAAGTTCCTGTCTGGAGAGAGCCTTTCTTACATAATTTGCTCTGAACACAAATGAGGAAAGTCAGGTGGATTCTGCATTCATAAAGAACAAACCTCTACATTTAAATTATTACATTCCTGTAATATTTATTTGATTTGATTTATTTTACCATTTTAAACACAATATAACCACACATGTGGATACAGTACAATGACATTCAAATAATCAAGGATGACACAAAAAAGTTAGTTATTTCAATTATGGTCCTCTTGAAAATACATGAAAACATAATACTTTACCGGTCAAAAGAACACCTACTCATTCAAGGGTTTTTCTTTATTTCTACTATTAACTCCCTTCATAACAATTACATTCAAATGAATAGATTGATAGATAGATTGTCAAATAGAAAGTATGGTTATTCAAATAAAAGTGGACAATCCATATCAGAGACCGTAAACTGACACCAAGTTGTTGATTAATACATTATCAAGTGTATTTTAGACTTAGGGATCCGATTAGATATCAGACATGGAGGTCAAACATGTTCACAAGGGCTGCGTTCACACAGGCAACCCAATTCTGATATTTTTTCCACTAATTGGTCTTTCGACCAATTACATCAGATCTTCTCACATCAGATCTTTTTCAGAGCTGATCTGATTAGTGAAAATAACATCACAATTGGGCTGCCTGTCTAAACGCAGCCAATGTGCCCACATCTGAGTTCAGCTCTGTCAGGCACACAATACATGGCATCAGAGGGGGCTGGTGGAAGGAGCTATAGGAGTACAGGCTAATTGTAAAGGTTGGAATAGAATAAATGGAATGGAGTCCAACGCGTAGTTTCCATGTGTTTGTTACCATTCCATTGATTCCATTCCAGCCATTACAATGACAAGTCCTCCTATAGCTCCTCCCACCAGCCTCCCCTGCATGGTGTGTCTCAGATTTCATGTCTCCTAAATCTCATGAGAGTTGGCTTGTGCTTTGCATCATGAAACTCAATCGCTGTTTAAACTACACAATGTTCCTCAAGTCAAAGAAGCTATTTATTAGGCATATATTAATACATGTTCTAACATGATTCATGAGTTCAGATAGAACATAAAGACATAAACTGTTCTTTAAAAGCTAGTAAAAGCTGTAAGCAACAAAATAACATATAATATTGAGTTAGATATTGATATCAAATCTTCAGTAAACTATAGCAGCAAATCGTCTAAGTTCCTATTGAGAAACATATCCACATCTATCAGCGCATAATCATTCAATGTTAAAAAGGACTTATGTCTCCTTAGTTCTGTATGGTTCCACCGCAGATGACGTCACACCAACAGGGTGATGATAACACCGTCATCCTGTCCTTGCCACAGCATCTCCCCCTTGAACGCTACCTTCCCATGCCTCCTGGCTCTCAGAAGAATCCCCACCACCTTATCAGAAATGCGTACGTATCTATCAAACAGTTCTCTGAAAGTGACGCGGGTCTTCCCGTCGGGATCTGGGTCATTCATAGTCCTGATCACATAGCACATGTCGGCTATCTCACCGTGGATGTGTTGCTCGGCTCGCCTGGCCCGTTCGGCTGTTTTCGTGCCTTCTTTAGGACGTCCGTAACCCTCCTCGCCCTTGCGGAGGCGTAGGGACATGGAGTATTCATAGTCAAAGTCCTCACTGAAGGGGTTGAGCTTCTGGTTGACGGTGTGCGTCGAGGACCAGTTCTGCCAGCGGTTCTTCAGATCGCCCACGGCACTGTACTTCCTTGAGAGAGCGTTGATCCTGTTGGCGTCATCCAACTCCTTTCTGCCCCTGTGAAGGACAATCACAAAAATATTTACAAAAAAACCCGAAACAATCATCAACCATGGCCACATCCATTTCCGCTGTAAAGCTCAGAACAGGTTTTGCACTATACTCTTTTATTTGAGCAGAAATGTGCTGTATAAAAATCATATACAGCAGGTGTATTAGCATTATCCTTTACATATTTTGGGTCAATGTTCAATGACGGGCCGTCACGCACCATCACTTGTACACGAAGAAAGAACATTGAACTCACACTGAAATGGAGGGTATTTTGACCCTCACCCATGACTCAATTTTCCCTTTTGGTGAGACGCTGTCATTGTCCCTCTGCTTGGCCTCCCCGGATGACTCAGTGCTATCTGTCTTTACAGGTTTAGAGCTGTCTGTCTGTCCAGGTTTAGAGTTGTCTGTCTGTCCAGGTTTAGAGCTGTCTGTCTGTCCAGCTTCAGTGCTGTTTGTCTGTCCAGCTTCAGTGCTGTTTGTCTGTCCAGCTACAGTGCTGTTTGTCTGTCCAGGTTTAGAGCCGTCTATCTGTCCAGGTTTACCTTGGCCGCTCTCCACCTCAAGGGCCCTTTCCGCTGCCTCAGAGTACCGACTATCCTCTGTGTCCACGCTACAGGTGCGCCCATCTCCAAATTCTCCCTCTGACGGTACATTCCACTCCGTCTCCTTCCAGCTGCAGGTCAGCTCCAACACATTGGAGCACTTTCTGCGGAGTGTGGGCGACCCCCTCTTGCTCAGCATCCTGTCTATCTCCTCCCCTGGTGGTGGAGCCTCCTTACAGATCCGCTCGGTCAGAAATGTATTGCCCACACTCCTCTCCTGAATGCCGCTGGTCACAGTCTTCACCACCTGCTTGGTCTTGATCCGGGACTCCCCTTGAAGCACTAGCAGAGTCTTCCTTTTACCCACCAATTGGGAAGGAGGAGAACTGCCTTGGGACTCCTGCTGGACAGCTGAAGGATTTTTCTGATCAGCAGGTATGTCAGTGCCAGTGGTGAGATCCTGACCGGGACAAACCTTCTCCCAAGTTCCTAATTTAGTGGTGCTTGTCGTCTTTGGTGGTTCGTCCCAAAGCTCTCTCAGGGCGTCAGGAGCCCAGGCAAAAGGCTCCTTGGCCTGCTTGTCCTTGACCTCGGACACCCAGTGTTGCCAGCTGGGTCAGGCTGGACACCATGCAGATGGTGCGCAGCTTCTTGATGTTCTTGTTGGTGGAAGACTTCCTCTGGCCAGCCTGTGCAGTCAGTGTCAAGTTACCCTTTAAAAATGTTCTACTAATCTTGCCAGATTAGTTGCTTATGTTCATGAAGCTTCACTCTCTTTCTCTGTGGGACTGTCTCGCTGACCCCAATTGCCTGCCCTGTTGCCTTCTACCCTAACTCTGGCTTAAAATGGGAGGTGGGAACTCTACATGACGTTGGAAAGTATTTGAGACAACCCCGCCTCCCCGCTGATAGTCTTTCCCTGACACTTGCCAACCTAGAGGGATTGGTGTGCTCACATTTCCTCACAGACCATGGGCCATATCTGGAGGTAAACAAGGCAACAGAGCAAAGGTGCGCTGAGCTCTTAAAGGACCGGCGCAAGCGTGTATCTAACTGCCCAGACAACTGCAAAGACTAGCTGATCTTTGTTTGGTGTGAGGAATACATGGGGATGCATCACTGCCTGCTCTCACGACTTGCACCATGTTCTCAAGGAACCCATGCTTGTGTTCTGCTCCCAGACCGTAATCTACGCAGTGTTCATGAGCATTTTCCAATTTGACATGACAACCGCAAAGTCCATACAGTTACTGTAAATGGAGGCCCAAGGGCATCCTTTTGTACATTATATTGCAAAAATAACATACCATCAGTATATTACACAGCGAGAGCAAACATGAATGAGATCCACATTTGCATTTTCAATGATGGTACTACTTACAAATGTCACTACATGACACTGGTGGTGATTGCTAATCACTACTCCAAAGCCAAACTGCCTGTACAGTATGTCATATGACAGATGACAATGCAGCAGCTGCTGTCTAGAAAAGTGCTATCAACAACTGCCAGTGGTTCCTGTAGACGATAATGAGCAAATCCCATAGAAACAATCCTGTTTAACGGTCTCAATCCAGTTGGGGTGGCCTGTCTGGCCGCATGCGTCACCAATATTTGTGTTGGCGAAGGCATGACATGTAATGTATTCAAAATCACGATGACTTTTGCAGGAAAAGGGAATCTAAGAAAGGGGACATCAGCGCTGAAGAACAAGACTGCATCTAAAATGAGGGGGGCTGATAGAAGGAAAAAAACTTATAAACACTCACAGTAGTTCAGAAACTTGACAACTAAAATAAACGAGGGCATGTCACAAAAACTGTTTGAATCAACGTGGTTTCCACGTCATTTCAATAAAATAAAACAATCTATGCGATGACTTTGAATCAACGTGTAAAACTGGCAAAAAGTCATCAACGTCAGGGAATGTCATCTTTTTTTCACCCGACGTTTAACCTTTAAAAAAAAAAAAAGAATGACATGGTGAATTCCTGTTAGTTGACAACTCAACCAAATGTAAATCAAAACTAGACGTTGAAATGACGTCGGTGCCCAGTGGACAATCAATCAAGTCAAGCTCAGGCTCAAAACGGGTCAGTGACAGACAGAAAGACAGTGAGGGTTGGTGCGATACAGAAAGATACAAATTGGATTCGACAGCATCGGTAAAAGAGATCACCTAGCAGAAACACACACGGGAACGTTAGCTTACGGCACAGCACAGCTCAAATTCTGCTCTAGCTTGCACGTTTGCTGCCAGCGTCAGGTTCTATTACACCATAAGCATAAACACTTACTGCATTGTCACCGGAACAGATAGATTGATGATATATATCCACACCGTGCATGCCATGCAAATATACTGTGTGGAGTGTGCTTAGGCAAGAAGCTGAGAGCAGCTACACCTGCACTGGCAGTTTGTTGTGTGTCACAGGGACCAGAGAGGGTGTCAAAGACCAGAGGAGACATTTGACCCGAGGACCAAAGGCACACGGAAGAATGTGATACCTGGAGATGACAAGGAGCTACTGCTTACGCATGTAGGGTTTAGTCTTGCAATGCACCTGGTAGAGAGATCAACGTTTAGAAACAGGGAGGGTCGGGGGAGCCCTGCCTCTGGCATTGCACCCAGTGCTTCAAGACTCTACATTTCATGTTAGAGAATGGGCATTTGAGTTTTAGATGTATACATGTGTATGACAGCTCTCTAGACGTAACCTTGTGTGAAGATGTTTATGTTAATCTGTGTGTGTGTTAGTCTTGATATTTGTATGGGTCAATGAGAGGAAAGGGACATATTAATAGAATCTGTCCGAAGCATACACAGGCCAGCAAGCCGGCGAGAGGCAGCTGTTGGCAGTCAGTCACACGTTGTGTCAGTGAGCATTAACAGAGGGCTCCTGTATACCTCTTCAGGTCATTCCGAATACCAGATAACCTCATAAGCAGGTTAGAGCGCCACCTTATGGACAAATATGTGGATTACCTCTCAATTGCATTTATGGGGATGATAGGCCTACTCTGTCACATTGTTCATTTTTGAAGAGGATTTCTAAATATAATTCATATTCAAATCACATGAAATCATGATAATGTTATTTTTACTATAAAAAATCAGTAAAATTATAAGAATTTAGCAGTGTGACATTTTTGGGCGGTTATTGGTACTTTAGGCCTGGGTATTGTTTTAGGGAAATGCCTATAGAAAATATATCTGGGTACTCAGATTAAGTTGTAGATAGAAGTCTGTGAAAGTTTAGCAAATGTCATTGTAAAGTTTACACCTTAAAGAACCCATATCAAATATCATGACAGTTTAGAGTTTTGAATTCAATTATATTTTTGGAAAAATGGATTGTTTGTCTAAAACATACATCTCATTACAGTTTTTCTCAATTGCTAAAACACTAAAACCCATTGGCTGAACAAAGTTCTCAGTTGCCTGGACTCATTTAGCTAATTATGCAGTCTGTTGTCAATACCTTAAACCATTTCACATGGTTAAACACAATTTGCAGATCTCACTTAGACTTTTCAGCAAAACTCTAAACACATTCTTCACTCTAATGCACATGTCATCCATACTGGTAAACACATGTGGCAACAATCAAATACAAATAAAGAATCCAGATTGTCTACAGTACTAAAACATACTATGTGAATGACATTACTCTTCAGTACATACAATGTATGTGAATCAGAAGCCTAATTGTATTCTACAGTATAGCACTGTCTCTGTAGGACTTGCCAAAGCCTACATACAGTATATTGTATTTCTACACAGACAATATTTGACTTGGGATCCTTGGACAGACCCCATGAGTTCATCTCTGTCGATGAAGCAGGCTTCAATCTAACAAAGAGGAGAAGGAGAGGCCCAAACATGATTGGACTGCGGGCCATTGTTGAAGTCCCTGGTCAACGACGTGGCAATGTCACAATCTGTGCTGCTATCAGCAACCATGGTGTTCTACATCACCATGTTACACTCGGGCCATATAACACCCAGCAACTTCTAAGATTTATTGCCAATCTAAGATATATTTTATTTGAGCAGCAGGTTCAAGAACAGCAGGATCAAGAGCTAAATGAGAATCCCATTCCCACCTATGTGATAGTGTGGGACAATGTCAGTTTCCACCGAGCTGCTCAGGTAAGGGAATGGTTTAACATCAATGGCCAGTTTATGAACTTGTACCTCTCTCCATACTTGCCTTTCCTGAATCCGATTGAGGAGTTTTTCTCCTCTTGGAGATGGAAAGTGTATGACAGACAACCCTACATCAGAGTAAATCTGCTGCAAGCCATGGATTTAGCCTGTGGTGATATAGGTGAGGAATCATGTCAGGGCTGGATATGGCACACAAGAGGCTTCTTCCACCGTTGCCTCAGGAGGGAGAATATTGCTTGTGATGTCGATGAAGTGCTCTGGCCTGATCCAGCACAAAGACAAGAAGAAGCACATTGATCACATCTTTACTCCTTTGATTTTTGTCCCTTTTAGTATTGTATACTGTAGTACAGTGCATTGTAGGCTGTATACTGTACAATGGATACATTGTATGGCCCTGAACATTGTGCTTTCCATTTATTAACAGTACTGACTGCTCAATAGATTTTGACTGGTTGCAGGTTCATATCAACAAAGAACAAGAATTACAGTATCACAGAGACAAAGGACAAGTTTGTGAGATGCAGGGTACAGTACTGTAAAAATAGGGGTACAAGGAGGAGGAAGAACAAAATTACAAAGCGCAAAGCAGAGTAGTAATTTCTGATCCATTTTGAGCTACTATGATAGAACATGCTTTCGTTCATCAAAAGACAATGACGGAAAAATATGAATATTTTTTTAGATTAAAAATGTACTTCTCCCTGAGAATTGTATGTTTTGAACAATGTGTTTTCTATTTTTCGGTGTATTGTTTACTGACTGCTTGAAAATGTATATCATTTTCATCACTTTGTTTCTGATTTGAGAGCCTTGTTTGATTTTGAACACAGGTAAAACTGTTTCGAGGCAAATGTTTCATTTTGCGAGAGGAGTCAGAGGTTGTGTAAATAGTGCTTGAAGATTAGGTTTTGTGTTGAATGTTTTCAGGAAATGGAGCAAGGTTTCAGAAATGGTTTTTAGCAATTGAGAAAAACTGTAAATCATCCAACAGTATTTCTGCTGACATCTAGTGACAAAAGTAGGAACATCACCTGGTCAAGGTATTGTTGCAAATATACATTCACCAACTATATTCATCACACCAGAACTCTAAAAAGCAGCAATGGTTGAGAACGGTGAGCTCAGTAAAACACCAGCAGAGGTCCCCACAAGGTCAGTGTTGAGTCTGTAAAGCTCTGTAGTGCTAGAGAAAGATGCTGGAGAAAAATGTTGTCTTCAGTGGTCAAATAACCTACAGGGGATTGAGTGGGTGAGTGAGTCAGAGATGGACAAATTATGTATATGGTTTATGAGGAGTTAGAGAAACTGACAGAAAGACTGAGAAAGGCATGTTGAACTAGAGTTACCTAGCCTGATCCACCATCCTAATCTCACAAGCTTATATTGTTTCAGGATGGTGGATCAGGCTAGTGGTTACCATGTACTCAGACTGGACACAACCCTTCATGCTGCTTGTGCTGTATATCACAGACTAATAAATATCACCTCACTCACTGTTGCCCCAGCTTGCCATCCATCAGTGTGTGGTAGCCCATACCCAGAGTGGACCAGGCAAATCAGATGGTTTTCATTCTGGCTCCGCTCATAAACTGATTAATTACATTCGCTGTTCAAAGAGATGGTTGCTTCATTTGGAATTCCAGGTGTAAATACTATCCATTTCTTTTTGAATCATAAAAGGCCTCCAGGTGTAGCGGCCTTGTGAGAGGCTGGTCTTGCAACCTGTCATTATATGCCTGAGAGTCGCTGGAGCTGGGCAGAGGGGGTACGTCGAGTCCTCGCCATACCATTGAAAGTTCATTCCGGTCTGGTCTTTTAAGCCACCTGGACTGGTGGTTCAGACACCGCATCCAGGCCAGAGGGAAGGGCCAGAACAGTGAGTGCACCTGCGTTTCCTAGTGTGCATCAAAAGGATTGCTGCTAGTCCTCTGTCTCATTTGCCTTTTATTCTTTAGAGTCGGCAGCTCTTCAGCGGGTTTTGTTTTAGTTGACCATCGAGGTTAATTGTGCAGGATTAGGATCGAAGGTGGTGGAGAAGCGACCTCTCGGGCACTCTGTGACCCCTGCGGGTGATGCTGATTTGTGCGGTGCCCTTAGTGTGCTGCGTATGCAGAATAATATGTTCTGTTCTAATCTGCCTGTGATTAACATGCCTTATTAACTCAGAGCACTGGTAAAAGATAATGCTTTTAGCCATGTTATTTTGATTGCCTCGGGAATCTTGTATGCTGTCCTTAGGATTGGAACAAAGTGGAACAAAGCCAAAATCATAGGATATTAACAGTATTTATTTCTCTTGGACGGTACTTTTTTTTCTGCTCAGAATTTCATGAATGAGGTGTCGTTTCCAATGCAGACTGCAACACCAAACGGTCAAATATTTGCGGTTGACAAAGTGTCTTCGTAAGTAAACTTGACAAGTACAGACATCCATTTCTCCTCTTTTCTCCGACACAACCACAACAACATCTTCTCCTATCTCGTCAGTGACTCAGAAGACAGAGCCAGTCAGCTCTACGCATCTGCCTTCGCCCAGAGACGTGAACTGTGTCAGCCAGTTCCTGTAATTCACTAATACTTCCCGAAATTGAAGGCGAAGTGTGTTATTAATTATGTTTGACCGTCTCAAACAGCCCTCATAAATAGACGGACGGGACGTTAAATTGGCTGCAAGTGCAGGCCTGTGGTCAGCTTGTGCCATCCAGGAAGAGGAGGACATCACATCGTCTCCTGCACGGAGACTGACAGGATGAATAACTGGGCTTGTATATGATCTCATTAAGGGTCCAGAGCAGAGCTAAGGCGTCTTCATTTTGAATTTATTGGACATGTTTTAGAGAATATGAATAAAGAAAAGGAGCAAGAAGAAATAAAGTTTAAAGAAACATGCGGGTTCTGTGTTTTTGAGAGGCTAGCTGATGTTAGACGTTAGGAGGGCCTTCCTTTTCAGTATGTAGCCTAGCGGCTATAAAAACATGATAGCATTTTGCCATAATTAGTCTTGTATCCTGTGCTGTGCATTTGTATTTTATGTAACCTTTGTTTATACAGGTTTTTCTCATTGAGATAAAAATCTATTTTTCAAAAGAGACCTGGCCTAAGCATCGGCTTCAGTTATTGCAAATTCTCTGATATACTTGATACTCTAGGGGCAGCAGGTAGCCTGGAGATTAAGAGCGTTTGGGCCAGTAACCAAAAGGTTCCCGATTCAAATTCCTGAACCGGCAAGGTAGAAAAATCTGCCGTTCTGCCCTTGAGCAAGGAGTTAACCCACAACAACTGCTCTGATTAAGACAGCCCCCCGCACCTCTCTGCTTCAGAGGGTTTGTGTTAAATGCAGAAGACACATTTTGGTTGAATGGATTCAGTTGTGCAACTGACTAGGTATCCCTCTTTGACTAGATATAAAGTATTCAGAACCCTTGACTTTTTCCACATTTTGTTAGGTTACAGCTTTATTCTAAAATGTATTAAATGTTTTTTCCCCCCTCATCAAACTACACACAATACCCCATAATGACAAAGCAAAAACAGGTTAAGACATTTTTGCTAATTTATTTAACAATAATTATTATTATTATTATTCAGACCCTTTATCCAGTACTTTGTTGATGCACCTTTGGCAAAGATTACAGCCTCGAGTCTTCGTCTTGGGTATGAAGCTACAAACTTGGCATATCTGTATTTGGGGAGTTTCTTCCATTCTTCTCTGCAGATCCTCTCAAGTTCTGTCAGGTTGGATGGGGAACATTGCTGCATGGCTATTTTCAGGTCTTTCCAGAAATGTTCCATCAGGTTCAAGTCCAGGCTCTGGCTGGGCCACTCAAGGACATTCAGAGACTTATCCCGAAGCCATTCCTGCGTTGTCTTGGCTGTGTACTTAGGGTCGTTGTCCTGTTGGAAGGTGAACCTTCACCCCAGTCTGAGGTGCTGAGCGCTCTGGAACAGGTTTTCATCAAGTCTATCGCTGTACTTTGCTCCATTCTTCTTTGCCTCGATCCTGACTAGTCTCCTAGTTCCTGCCGCTGAAAAACATCCCCACAGCATGATGCTGCCACAACCATTCTTCACTGTAGGGATGGTGCCAGGTTTCCTCCAGATGTTAAAGTTGGCATTCAGGCCAAAGAGTTCCATCATGGTTTCATCAGACCAGAGAATCTTGTTTCTCATGGTCTGAGAGTCTTTAGGTGCCTTTTCGCAAACTTCAAGCAGGCTGTCATGTGCCTTTTACTGAGGAGTGGCTTCCGTTTGGCCACTCTACCATAAAAGCCTGATTGGTGGAGTGCTGCAGAAATGGTTATCCTTCTGGAAGGTTCTCCCATCTCCACAGAGGAACCATTGGGTTCTTGGTCACCTCCCTGACCAAGACCCTTCTCCCCCCCGATTGCTCAGTTTGGCCGGGTGGCCAGCTCTAGGAAGATTCTTGGTGGTTCCAAACTTTTTCCATTTAAGAATGATGGAGGCCACTGAGTTATTGGGGACCTCCAATGCTGCAGACATTTTTGGGTTATTTTCCCCAGATTTGTGCCTCGACAATCCTGTCTCGGAGCTCTGTGGACAATTCCTTCGACCTCCTGGCTTGATTTTTGCTGTGACATGTACTGTCAACTGTGGGACCTTATATAGACAGGTGTCAAATCATGTCCAATCAATTGAATTTAGCACAGGTGGACTCCAATCAAGCTGCAGAAACATTTCAAGGCTGATCAAAGAAGAAAAAGGAAAAGAAAGAGGACAACAAAGTGAAACAGTCAGCACTTCTATTGCAACTTCATATTTCATTGTCCTAACGTAGTCTACACTGCTATCTGCCCAGCAGCTAGCCAGCTAGCAAACGTCCACCGTTTACCGAATAGCAGCACTGTAGAAACTATTACACTCAACTGAACGACTTGATTAGTGTAGTGTTAGCTAGCTACATAGTTGTCTTTGCTGTCTTCGTATCCAAGATAATTGTGTAGTTTAGAGCGTGTAGTCTTAGAGTGATTATCTTAATTTACCGAGGTTAGCTAGCCAGCTATTTGTCGTCCTTAACGTAGGAGACTCTGCTAGCTAGCCAACAGCTAGCCAACGTCTACTGAATAGAACTTCCGCACTCAACAACCCGGTCGCATTCCGCTTCGCTCCACAGGTAGTATCACATTTTTCATTTCATTTCTTTACAGCACAACGGTTTGATTTGTTTGATCGTAGCTAGCTACATAGCTAGCTACATAGCCGTCTGTGTATCAAAGATAATTGTGTAGTCTAGAGCGATTTTCTAGGTTAGCTAGCCAGCTATTGTCGTTCTTTTAACGCAACGTAACGTAATCAACACTGCTAGCTAGCCAGCTAGCCCCCGAATAGCAGCTCTGTAGAAACTATTACACTCAACGGAACGACTTGATTAGTGTAGTGTCAACAACGCAGCCACTGCCAGCTAGCCTAAAAAGTCAACAACGCAGCCACTGCCAGCTAGCCTACTTCAGCAGTACTGTATCATTTTAATCATTTTAGTCAATAAGATTCTTGCTACGTAAGCTTAACTTTCTAAACATTCGAGACGTGTAGTCCACTTGTCATTCCAATCTCCTTGCATTAGCGTAGCCTCTTCTGTAGCCTGTCAACTATGTGTCTGTCTATCCCTGTTCTCTCCTCTCTGCACAGATCATACAAACGCTCCACACCGCGTGGCCGCTGCCACCCTAATCTGGTGGTCCCAGCGCGCACGACCCACGTGGTGTTCCAGGTCTCCGGTAGCCTCTGGAACTGCCGATCTGCGGCCAACAAGGCAGAGTTCATCTCAGCCTATGCCTCCCTCCAGTCCCTCAACTTCTTGGCACTGACAGAAACATGGATCACCACAGATAACACTGCTACTCCTACTGCTCTCTCTTCGTCCGCCCACGTGTTCTCGCACACCCCGAGAGCTTCTGGTCAGCGGGGTGGTGGCATCGGGATCCTTATCTCTCCCAAGTGGTCATTCTCTCTTTCTCCCCTTACCCATCTGTCTATCGCCTCCTTTGAATTTCATGCTGTCACAGTTACCAGCCCTTTCAAGCTTAACATCCTTATCATTTATCGTCCTCCAGGTCCCCTCGGAGAGTTCATCAATGAGCTTGATGCATTGATAAGCTCCTTTCCTGAGGACGGCTCACCTCTCACAGTTCTGGGCGACTTTAATCTCCCCACGTCTACCTTTGACTCATTCCTCTCTGCCTCCTTCTTTCCACTCCTCTCCTCTTTTGACCTCACCCTCTCACCTTCCCCCCCTACTCACAAGGCAGGCAATACGCTCGACCTCATCTTTACTAGATGCTGTTCTTCCACTAACCTCATTGCAACTCCCCTCCAAGTCTCCGACCACTACCTTGTATCCTTTTCCCTCTCGCTCTCATCCAACACTTCCCACACTGCCCCTACTCGGATGGTATCGCGCCGTCCCAACCTTCGCTCTCTCTCCCCCGCTACTCTCTCCTCTTCCATCCTATCATCTCTTCCCTCTGCTCAAACCTTCTCCAACCTATCTCCTGATTCTGCCTCCTCAACCCTCCTCTCCTCCCTTTCTGCATCCTTTGACTCTCTATGTCCCCTATCTTCTAGGCCGGCTCGGTCCTCCCCTCCCGCTCCGTGGCTTGACGACTCATTGCGAGCTCACAGAACAGGGCTCCGGGCAGCCCTCTCCTATTCTCGCTATACACCAAGTCACTTGGCTCTGTCATAACCTCACATGGTCTCTCCTATCATTGCTATGCAGACGACACACAATTAATCTTCTCCTTTCCCCCTTCTGATGACCAGGTGGCGAATCGCATCTCTGCATGTCTGGCAGACATATCAGTGTGGATGACGGATCACCACCTCAAGCTGAACTTCGGCAAGACGGAGCTGCTCTTCCTCCCGGGGAAGGACTGCCCGTTCCATGATCTCGCCATCACGGTTGACAACTCCATTGTGTCCTCCTCCCAGAGCGCTAAGAACCTTGGCGTGATCCTGGACAACACCCTGTCGTTCTCAACTAACATCAAGGCGGTGGCCCGTTCCTGTAGGTTCATGCTCTACAACATCCGCAGAGTACGACCCTGCCTCACACAGGAAGCGGCGCAGGTCCTAATCCAGGCACTTGTCATCTCCCGTCTGGATTACTGCAACTCGCTGTTGGCTGGGCTCCCTGCCTGTGCCATTAAACCCCTACAACTCATCCAGAACGCCGCAGCCCGTCTAGTGTTCAACCTTCCCAAGTTCTCTCACGTCACCCCGCTCCTCCGCTCTCTCCACTGGCTTCCAGTTGAAGCTCGCATCCGCTACAAGACCATGGTGCTTGCCTACGGAGCTGTGAGGGGAACGGCACCTCAGTACCTCCAGGCTCTGATCAGGCCCTACACCCAAATAAGGGCACTGCGTTCATCCACCTCTGGCCTGCTCGCCTCCCTACCACTGAGGAAGTACAGTTCCCGCTCAGCTCAGTCAAAACTGTTCGCTGCTCTGGCTCCCCAATGGTGGAACAAACTCCCTCACGACGCCAGGACAGCGGAGTCAATCACCACCTTCCGGAGACACCTGAAACCCCACCTCTTTAAGGAATACTTAGGATAGGATAAAGTAATCCTTCTCACCCCCCTTAAAATATTTAGATGCACTATTGTAAAGTGGCTGTTCCACTGGATGTCATAAGGTGAATGCACCAATTTGTAAGTCGCTCTGGATAAGAGCGTCTGCTAAATGACTTAAATGTAAATGTAAATGATCAATGGAAACAGGATGCACCTGAGCTCAATATCGAGTCACATAACAAAGGGTCTGAATACTTATGTAAATAAGGGATTTCTGTTTCCCATGCTTGTTCAATGAACCATCAACAATTAATGAACATGCACCTGTGGAACAGTCGTTAAGACACTAACAGCTTACAGACAGTAGGTAATTAAGGTCACAGTTATGAATACTTAGGACACTAAAGAGGCCTTTCTACTGACTCTGAAAAACACCAAAAGAAATATGCCCAGGGTCCCTGCTCATCTGTGTGAACGTGCCTTAGGCATGCTGCAAGGATGCATGAGGACTGCAGATGTGGCCAGGGCAATAAATTGCAATGTCCATACTGTGAGACGACTAAGAGAGCACTACAGGGAGACAGGATGGACAACTGATTGTCCTCGCAGTGGCAGACCACGTGTAGCAACATCTGCACAGGATTGGTACAATTGAATATCACACCAGCGGGACAGGTACAGGATGACAACACCAACTGCCCGAGCTACACCAGGAACGCACAATCCCTCCATCAGCTCTCAGACTGTCCACAATAGGCTGAGAGAGGCTGGACTGAGGGCTTGTAGGCCTGTTGTAAAGGCAGGTCCACACCAGACATCACCGGCAACAACGTTGCCTATGGGCACAAACCCACCTTCGTTGGTCCAGACAGGACTGGCAATCTTTTCACTGAGTCGCGGTTTTGACTCACCAGGGGTGATGGTCGGATTTGCGTTTATCCGCGTTACACAGAGGCCTGTACTCTGGAGCGGGATCAATTTGGAGGTGGAGGGTCCGTCATGGTCAGGGGCGGTATGTCACAGCATCATCGGACTGAGCTTATTGTCATTGCAGGCAATGACATCCTCCTCCCTCATGTGGTACTCTTCCTGACATGACCCTCCAGCATGACAATGCCACCAGCCATATTGCTCGTTCTGTGAGTGATTTCCTGCCAGACAGGAATGCCAGTGTTCTGCCATGGCCAGCGAAGAGCCCGGATCTCAAGCACGTGTTGGATCAGAGGGTGAGGGCTAGGGCCATTCCCCACAGAAATGTCCGGGAACTTGCAGGTGCCTTGGTGGAAGAGTAGGGTAACATCTCACAGCAAGAACTGGCAAATCTGGTGCAGTCCATGAGGAGGAGATGCACTGCAGTACTTAATGCAGCTGGTGGCCACACCAGATACTGACGGTTACTTTTAATTTTGAACCACCCTTTGTTCTGGGACACATTATTCCATTTCTGTTGGTCACATGTCTGTGGAACTTGTTCAGTGTTTTGTCTCACTTGCTGAATCTTGTTATGTTCATATATTATGTTCATAGTTATGTTCAAATATTTACACATTAAGTTTGCTGAAACGCAGTTGACAGTGAGAGAACGTTTCTTTTTTTTTGCTGAGTTTAATTAGATCATGGCTAGCCCTACTCTGCAGTAAGTAACTTAGCTAGCTATAATTTCTTACACCTTTACGATAGCAAACAGGCTATCTGCAAATTGTGGTAATCTTTTCAGTAACGTTAACAGATTGATAATAACAATTGTTCGTTTTGAGTTCAAGCACCAAAATCTAACTGAGTTAATGGATTTCAAATGGCCGAATGTTAACTTGCTGAACACTGACAGCTGTAGCCTACTGTGACTTACAACACAGTAACACTGTGACTTACAACACTGCACTGTATATGTGTGTATTACTAGCACAGATAAACATACTGTTAGGCTAAATTGGGAACCGATCTCTCTTATCTGATTAACTGTCTGTTAATGGAGTCAAAGGTCTAACGTTAACTTACACTTTGGTAAAAGTTGTTCAGGATACCCAAACCCGCTGCTAAACCTTAAAACTTACTTCAAATATGATGCTTTCACCAATTGCGAAAAGAGCTCGTGGAGCTGTGGAAATATTCTCTCTTCTTCTGTGTGTTATTCTTATTCTTCTGTGTCTCGCAACCAACGTTAATATTCTCTCTTCCTCGTCCTCGATTTGAAAAATGCGCCGCCGAACGTCAAAATAAATGCTTCTTTCAACAAGAGGTGAAATGAGATGTCAATCAGCATCAAACTGCTGGCTCCGCCCCTGCCCACAAGTGTTTCTGTGTGTGTAGGGTGTGTATCTTACCTGAGGATGTAGAGGAGCGGATGTGGCTCAGTAGACTGACCAGCATGTACTTGGATCCACCCTGAAAACAACAACAGAAATACAGCTATACACATACATACACAACACATTTACTCATTAAACACAATATTTTAGAAAAATTCAGACTTATTTATCTGAAACTTGCACTATGACATTTTCCTGATTATTCTTTAATTCTTCTATGGATCTTGTCCTCCATCTTGATTGAGGTTTACCTAGTTGGTTTACCTAGTTGAACCTCTTCAAGTGGAGGACCAGGACAATGCACACAGAGAGGTGGAGCGAGAGAGGGAGAGGGGCAGAGCAGAGAAGGTTAAAGAGAAGGAGAGAGAAGACACCTCAGCTTTGACTACAATGCCAGGACAACTGTAAAGTAAAGTGGAGCATTTTGGAGATGAACAACTTCATAGCTGAGTATTTTGACAATAAACCATATCAAATCGACTGTATTGTACATGCAGACAGGTACTGTATCTCAAGATGACAGACAACAGTGCAGAGCTCACTCACTGTTACAGGGACTGGAAAGACCAGCGCTGACCAGAAGCCTTCCCCCTACAGTCACACCTAAACGACAGCTCTTCCTCCTACAGCAGAGGAGGTATGTAGAGAGGAAACACTAATCTGACACATTTCACATTACACTGTAAATAACCAAATGGAAGCGCAATTCTTTCGAAAACAATGCAGTTAAGGGTTGGCCCAAACTATCAAAATAGATTAAGCACTAGACATGACCTGTATCCTACCATCTTAACACTATTTAATGTATTGGAGTGCCACTTATTTCTTTGGTAGAGCTGGAGGCTGGCTTTCACTGAGCCACCAGGCACCACTTCCGTAGACAGCTGGGTGTCGTCTGCTTTCCACAGCCTGAATACAAAAAACAGGAGAAACACACACAGTTACAGACACATAGAGACCAAAACAAGAGATCTACAGTGCATATGTGTTAGTGTGTTTATGTGCATTTTGTCCCCTCTGTTTGTGAGTGTAGATTTAACCTGCTGCAGATCCTGGTGCTGAGCATTTGGATCCCGAAGTGGGTCTCCACCGGGCAGGTGTAGGTCCCATCCATTGCTGCCGCCACCTTCTGCAGCACCGGGGCTAGAGATGCCATCTGACCCAGCAAGGTGCTCATGAACTCGTGAGTGTCCTAAACATTTACATTTTGGTCATTTAGCAGCCGCTCTATCCAGAGCGACATACATTCAGCTAGGGCGGTAGGGCGGGGCAATATGGCCAAAATATCATATCTTCATTATTATTTATTTTTTAACTAGGCAAGTCAACATCATTGTATTTTTTTAAAAAACATTGACGGTATGATGGTATCTGATGTTTTTAAATAATAAAAATGAGAAATTTGCTTTATGAGTAGAGCGTGACTCTAGGGTGGCAACACATCCATTCTAAGTGATTTCAATGGGTCTTTCTCCATTGTGATTGTTCTATACTGTTCAATTAAAATTGAACCGAAAAAGTATTTCTGCAATCATCAATTTCTGCATTTTCTGCACTCATTTGAGATCCTTTCCGCACTGCTACATAGGCTGCACGATATGGGAAAACAAATTGAGGCCTTGCTTTTTACCAAATGTTGCAATTGCAATTTCACTAGATCAAAACACTGTTTTGGAATCATGGAAACATAATGATTATTATAATTCTATAGTTTGAATATAATAGTGGGCCATTTGAATACAGTGTTGTTTGACATGACAACGAATGAAAATGCCAGGCAGGAGTTATTGTAACAGGGTAGGAACCAAAGTGTTGGTCAGTGTTTTTTAGGGAACTTAGCTACTTCATGTAGCAAATATATTCATGCTTCGCGTAATCATTTTTGATTTAGAAGATGCTGCTGCACAAACAACATGCTGATTTAGGCCTACACCATCACTGGTATCAGGCTGTGTAGCTAGCTAACTAGCAATTAGCATTAGCGGCTAACATGATTTAGCCAAAACTTGCTAAGGAAACACAAACTAGCTCTTTGCAGATGTAAGAAACACAACCTAATAGTGTAATTATAGAACCCTTGTGGATTTATATTTAGACGCAAAGTGGAAACAGCATCGTTGTCATCTACATTGTTGCAGGTGTTGCATTGACTATGCAGACTGAGCGCAAGTGTCTTGTGGTCGAGCAACAATAAATGCGCTCCTTGAGGTTGCGGGGCTAGGTCTGTGTGGAAAGCAGCACGGAGAGAGAGAGAGACGAAAGAGATGACTCAAGTAGCAGAGTAAATGATAAAAATGGGTGTTACGCACGGCATATCACATTTAACGAACCAAACATTCAAATACTGTTGTAGAATGTAAAGTAAAAACCCAAACCGGTCCGTGCATCAATACCGGTATATAGTTAAATATGGTATTTGGCCCAGCCCTAATCTAAGGTAGGTAAAACAACCATATATCATTGCAAGTAACACTTTCCTCGACAAAGGTAGAGGTTTCCATCCAATTGGTGACAGATTGTCATGCGAATATTCAAAAATATGCATAAAGAAAATCTGCATATTTTACCACCAGTGGTGTTTCCACTAAACTGACGTTGCAGATAAAAGTCAGTGCGTGATGACGTTAGGGCACACAAAACATACTTTTTCGCTTATGTTGTCATGTACCGAATACAAATCTAAAGTTCAATGTGTTTCCTTCGCGTTTCAACTCTACCGATAGTTTTTGTCACAAAAACTGTTGGTCAAATCAAATCAAATCAAATCAAATTTTATTTGTCACATACACATGGTTAGCAGATGTTAATGCGAGTGTAGCGAAATGCTTGTGCTTCTAGTTCCGACAATGCAGTGATAACCAACAAGTAATCTAACTAACAATTCCAAAACTACTGTCTTATACACAGTGTAAGGGGATAAGGAACATGTACATAAGGATATATGAATGAGTGATGGTACAGAGCAGCATACAGTAGATGGTATCGAGTACAGTATATACATATGAGATGAGTGTGTAGACAAAGTAAACAAAGTGGCATAGTTAAAGTGGCTAGTGATACATGTGTTACATAAGGATGCAGTCGATGATGTAGAGTACAGTATATACATATGCATATGAGATGAATAATGTAGGGTAAGTAACATTATATAAGGTAGCATTGTTTAAAGTGGCTAGTGATATATTTACATCATTTCCCATCAATTCACATTATTATTAGTTGGGTCAGTGTCAATGACAGTGTGTTGGCAGCAGCCACTCAGTGTTAGTGGTGGCTGTTTAACAGTCTGATGGCCTTGAGATAGAAGCTGTTTTTCAGTCTCTCGGTCCCAGCTTTGATGCACCTGTACTGACCTCGCCTTCTGGATGATAGCGGGGTGAACAGGCAGTGGTTCGGGTGGTTGATGTCCTTGATGATCTTTATGGCCTTCCTGTAACAACGGGTGGTGTAGGTGTCCTGGAGGGCAGGTAGTTTGCCCCCGGTGATGCGTTGTGCAGTCCTCACTACCCTCTGGAGAGCCTTACGGTTGAGGGCGGAGTAGTTGCCGTACCAGGCGGTGATACAGCCCGCCAGGATGCTCTCGATTGTGCATCTGTAGAAGTTTGTGAGTGCTTTTGGTGACAAGCCGAATTTCTTCAGCCTCCTGAGGTTGAATAGGCGCTGCTGCGCCTTCTTCACGACGCTGTCAGTGTGAGTGGACCAATTCAGTTTGTCTGTGATGTGTATGCCGAGGAACTTAAAACTAGCTACCCTCTCCACTACTGTTCCATCGATGTGGATAGGGGGTGTTCCCTCTGCTGTTTCCTGAAGTCCACAATCATCTCCTTAGTTTTGTTGACGTTGAGTGTGAGGTTATTTTCCTGACACCACACTCCGAGGGCCCTCACCTCCTCCCTGTAGGCCGTCTCGTCGTTGTTGGTAATCAAGCCTACCACTGTTGTGTCGTCCGCAAACTTGATGATTGAGTTGGAGGCGTGCGTGGCCACGCAGTCGTGGGTGAACAGGGAGTACAGGAGAGGGCTCAGAACGCACCCTTGTGGGGCCCCCGTGTTGAGGATCAGCGGGGAGGAGATGTTGTTGCCTACCCTCACCACCTGGGGGCGGCCCGTCAGGAAGTCCAGTACCCAGTTGCACAGGGCGGGGTCGAGACCCAGGGTCTCGAGCTTGATGACGAGCTTGGAGGGTACTATGGTGTTGAATGCCGAGCTGTAGTCGATGAACAGCATTCTCAAATAGGTATTCCTCTTGTCCAGGTGGGTTAGGGCAGTGTGCAGTGTGGTTGAGATTGCATCGTCTGTGGACCTATTTGGGCGGTAAGCAAATTGGAGTGGGTCTAGGGTGTCAGGTAGGGTGGAGGTGATATGGTCCTTGACTAGTCTCTCAAAGCACTTCATGATGACGGAAGTGAGTGCTACGGGGCGGTAGTCGTTTAGCTCAGTTACCTTAGCTTTCTTGGGAACAGGAACAATGGTGGCCCTCTTGAAGCATGTGGGAACAGCAGACTGGTATAGGGATTGATTGAATATGTCCGTAAACACACCGGCCAGCTGGTCTGCGCATGCTCTGAGGGCGCGGCTGGGGATGCCGTCTGGGCCTGCAGCCTTGCGAGGGTTAACACGTTTAAATGTCTTGCTCACCTCATCTGTGTGCGTAAGGAGAGCGTGTGGCAATAAGCAGAATTGCAAAGTCGCAAGAGGCAAGACATCCAAGTGTGTGGTGTGTGTGTGTGTGTGTGTGTGTGTGTGTGTGTGTGTGTGTGTGTGTGTGTGTGTGTGTGTGTGTGTGTGTGTGTGTGTGTGTGTGTGTGTGTGTGTGTGTGTGTGTGTGTGTGTGTGTGTGTGTGTGTGTGTGTGTGTGAGGGCACCTGCTGAGAATGCAAGCTTGCAGAAGTCCTGGAAGAAGGCTTTCAAGGCAAACAGACACTGCAGGGTGGAGTTCATGTACAGTAGCAGCTGTTGCTGAGGTTTGGTCGCCTGGGACGGAGAGACGGATCAAGGGAGTGTGAGTGAGTGCTCATGTCTGGCATATACACACACACAAAACACATTCTCCAGTTTACCCACAATTTCACACCTGCTGTCTTCACGTGTTTTCACTTTGCAGTTTCTCTGTGTCCTTGAGAGGTTTTACTTACAGCGTGTGTGTGATGTCACACTGCTTACCTCAGGCAGATGAGCTGCTGGCGGGTGAGGATGGGGCTGGAGCCGAGGTGAGGGTCTCTCTCCCTCGGTCTGCCTGGACACCGGGGCAGTGTCACCAAATGATGACCTCTAGTCATTGCCCTGAGGAAACTGATACATTCACAAACACAGGAAGGGGCCGTGATCAATTACCTTAGATTACCATAGATGTATTCGTTTGCATTTCACTTCATACTATTTTATTTGGCCATTTACATTGGTCATTTCCAGAATCTCTCCATCCATAAACCTATTCTTAATCCATCTGTACTCACTCCAATGAATGAGCCCGGTGCTGGGAACACAGCATTTAAATTTTGAGCGCTATGCTTGACACGGATAACCGTTTTTAAGGTAAGTGCTGCAAAAGTGTTCACAGAGGTTGCTTGATCCAAAAGGAATCGGTTTATGCAATGCAATGTCAGATAATCCCGGGAATTCTCCTGCAATTGAACGGCAGAATAAATCCAGCGGGGTTGAGGCAAAAGCCTGTGTGAAGGGTCCTGTCACTGGATAGGTCCAGGAGAGAATCCTCTAGCTCCGATGACAGGTTGCTGCCAGCGGTGGTGGCAATGAACGCTTGTTTATTCCAGAAGTGTTTTTTTTGTGTCTCTCCTCTTTAAAGTGACTCCTGAAATGTCCAATAAATCCTCGGATGTGATGAATGATCATTTGCTTTTGTGCTCAGATGCCATTACCCTGCACAGAACAGCAAATAGTCTCGTATTCATGAGGTGTACCTTTTTAAGAAGTTCACAATTTGTATTGCTATTTGAAGCACGCTACTAAGCTCATTTATCGAGAGCCTTGGAAGCAAGAGCTTCACTGTGTATAACACAATGAGTGACTATTACGTGTGGTGCAACGGCTTGTACCTTTGCCTTCAGACCCTTATGTTCCCCATCACAGTACCAGGCCCATCTGTGCCCACGCCCACCTGTGCCCATGCCACCCGTGCCCACGCCCACACACGGGAGTTAAAGTAAAAAGTTAATTTAAAAAGTGAAAATCACAACCATCATTTATTTAACTTGGCAAGTCAGCTAAGAACAAATTCTGATTTACAATGATGGCCTACAGGGGAACAGCCTTGTTCAGGGGCAGAACGACAGATTTTTACCTTGGGGATTTAATTCAGTAACCTTTAGGTTACTGGCCGAACACTCTAACCCCTGGGCTACCTGCCGCTTTTAGTGAAAGAGGAGCATTTTGTGCATGTATTTAACTGTGTGGTTAACTGGCCAATTCCAGTCCTTTTCAATATTGGAAATAAAACAAAAAAGCCATCATTGTTTTTTATTAACAGTATTTTTTTCCTTTATATTTGATGTAAAATGACTCTTGTATGAAAATGAACTGGGCTTATATATGCATTAAGGCAAAGTCTTTTTAGAGAATAGAAAGTCTGTTGATTTTTCAATCAACTACCATTTACGCTCTGTTACAAGCAAATACATTCTGATATGCATAATAATAGTAAGTCATGTGAATATCCAAGTTAATCAACACCAGTAGATGAAAACATTAGTGGTGCACTAATGACTACACTACATATATGACTACACTACATATATCTCTCTGGTCACCCCCAAAGCCAATTCCTCCTTTGGCTGCCTCTCCTTCCAGTTCTCTGCTGCCAATGACTGGAACGAACTACAAACATCTCTGAAACTGGAAACACTTATCTCCCTCACTAGCTTTAAGCACCAGCTGTCAAAGCAGCTCACAGATTACTGCACCTGTACATAGCCCATCTATAATTTAGCCCAAACAACTACCCCCTACTGTATTTATTTATTTTGCTCCTTTGCACCCCATTATTTCTACTTTGCACATTCTTCCACTGCATCTACCATTCCAGTGTTTTACTTGCTATATTGTATTTACTTCGCTACCATGGCATTTTTTTCCTTTATCTCCCTTATCTCACCTCATTTGCTCACATTATATATAGACTTATTTTTATACTGTATTATTGACTGTATGTTTGTTTTACTCCATGTGTTGTTGTATGTGTCGAACTGCTTTGCTTTATCTTGGCCAGGTTGCAATTGTAGGTGAGAACTTGTTCTCAACTTGCCAACCTGGTTAAATAAAGGTGAAATAAATCAAATAAACATTGAATGTACAAAACATTAGAAACACCTTCCTAATATTGAGTTGCACCCACTTTTGCCCTCAGAACAGCCTCAATTCATCGGATATGGCTACAATGTGTCGAAAGCGTTCCACAGTGTTGCTGGTCCATGTTGACTCCGAATGTTTACCACAGTTGTGTCAAGTTGGCTGGATGTCCTTTGGGTGGTGGATACACACAAGAAACTGTTGAGTGTGAAAAGCCCAGCAGCGTTGCCGTTCTTGACACACAAACCCGGGGCACATGGCACCTACATTACTACCATACCCCATTCAAAGGCACTTAAATATTAAAAATTTTGTCATTGAAAATAAGAATTTGCATACTTAAAAAAATATATACACAATCCATGTCTCAATTGTCTCAAGGCTTAAAAATTCTTCTTTCTAACCTGTGTCCTGTCTATGTCATGGAAAGAGTAGGTGTCCCTAAGGTTTTGTGCACTCAGTGACTACCATATTCCTGTCATTGCTGTTGCCATCTAGTGGTGTTCATTCGTTATTTTATAAATTGATTAAACCTTTATTTAACCAGGAAGGCCTCATTGAGATTTGAAATATCTTTTTCAAGACAGACAACATGAAAAACTACAAGTAATCTAGTAAAAAACATAGAATTCACAAGAGTATAACAAAATTATAAAACAGGAAATTAAGAACCCATCCCGTTAGTGGGATCATTTTCGTCAACCACTGCTGAATTGCAGAGCGCCAAATTCAAATTAAATTACTAAAATATTTAATTTTCATGAAATCACAAGTGCTTTATAGCAAAACACAGCGTAGCTTGTTAATCCACCTGGCGTGTCAGATTTTAATAAAGCTTTTCGGCGAAAGCATACCAAGCGTTTATGTAAGCATATCTCTCTCAGTAGACAAAATATTACAAACAGCTAGCAGCCAAGTAGATTAGTCACGAAAGTCAGAAAAGCAATCAATTTAATCGCTTACCTTTGATCTTTGGATGTTTGCACTCAGGAGACTCCCAGTTACACAATAAGTGTTCCTTTTGTTCCATAAAGATGATTTTTATATCCAAAATACCTCCATTTGGTTGGCGCGTTATGTTCAGAAATCAACAGGCTCGAGCGTTAACGACATCGCAGACGAAAATTCCAAATAGTAGCCGTAATGTTCGTAGAAACATTTCAAACGTTTTTTTTATAATCAATCCTCAGGTTGTTTTTACAATATATAATCGATAATATATCAACCGGGAAAGTAGCTTCTTCAATAGTAGAGAGAGAGAAAATGGCTGCACCAAGCTGTTGCGCATACAAAATGCTGTTGGCACCCAGCCACACAATGACGACATGTGATCTTTCTCGCTCATTTTTCAAAATAAAAGCCTGAAACTATGTCTAAAGACTGTTCACACCATGGGGAAGTCATAGGAAAAGGAATCTGGTTGATATCCCTTTAAATGGAGCGAAGGGAGGCTATGGAACATAGAGCTTTCATAATAGAGGCCACTTCCTGGTTTGAATTTCCTCAGGTTTTTGCCTGCAATATCAGTTCTGTTATACTCACAGACAATATTTTGACAGTGTTTTCTATCATAATCTGACAATTATATGCATATTCTAGATTCTGGCCCTGCGAAATAGGCAGTTTAATATGGGTATGTTTTTCATCCAAACATCAAAATACTGCCCCAAACTGATGCTACTTTTCGAGTCATGCGCCTCTCTCAAAAAGTGCACATAACGTGACACTCATTCAGATGGCCGTACTTCTTCATTACACAAAGGAATAACCTCAAACAATTTCTAAAGACTTATGACATCCAGTGGAAGCGGTAGGAACTGCAAACAAGTCCCTTAGAAATCTGGTTTCCCAATGAAAAATCATTGAACAGACAGTGACCTCTGGGTTTTGCCTGCTACATAAGTTCTGTTATACTCACAGACATGATTAAAACAGTTTTTGAAACTTCAGAGTGTTTCCCATCCAAATCTACTAATAATATGCATACCTTGTATTCTGGGGATGAGTAGTAGGAAGTTGAATTTGGGCACGCTATTTATCCAAAGGTGAAAATGCTGCCCCCTATCCCGTTGTTCAGGGGCAGAAGAACCAATTTTTACCTTGTCAGCTCGGGGATTTAATCTTGCAACCTTTCAGTTACAAGTCCAACACTCTAGCCACTAGACTACCTGCCGCCAAAATAAATCTCAATGCGCCAAGGTAAAGGGTGTACATTGATCTCAAACACTGAGCGGAAGCATTCATATATAAAATATCCCCATATTCTAGTAAAGACATAAATGTACCTGATACTAGCCTCCTTCTGGCTTCAAAAGAAAAACAGGCCTTATTCCTAAAATAAAATCCCAACTTCAGCTTCAATTTTTTTGTAAGTTGTTGAATATGCAATTTAAAATAGAGGCCATCATCAATTAAAATTCCAAGATATTTATATGAGGTTACAGTCTCAATCTCATTGCCATGACAGATAGTAATAGGTGAAAGATTCAGAGATCTATTTATTGCTTTAGAAAACACCATTAGTTTAGTTTTGTCAGTATGGAGGATAACCCTTGACAGGGTTGTTGAACAGTATAAAAAGCAGTTTGAATGTTCTGGAAAGCTTTTGTGAGACATGAGGCACAAGAATAAATAACAGTATCATCAGCATAACAGTGAAGTTGCACATTTTCCACATTTTTGTCTAAATTATTTATATAAATAGTGAATAAGTGGGGACCAAGTGCAGAGCCCTGGGGCACAGCATTACAGACAGACAATTTACCATACATGAGCCCATCAAATTGAGTGCACTGAGTTCTATCAGACAGATAGCAAACTCCGAAAGACCTACACTCGACAATCTCTGCCTCAGTATAGCATGATCAACTGTATCAAAAGCCTTAGAGAGATCAATAAAAAGTGAGACGCAGTGCTGTTTTTTGTCAAGGGCTTCAGTGATATCATTTAAAACCTTCATGGCTGCTGTAATTGTGCTATGCTTCTTCCTGAAGCCCGATTAGTACATTGATAAAATAGAGTTAGTATGTAAAAACTATTTTAGCTGTTCACTCACAAGGGTTTCAAGTATTTTCACCAAGGGAGACAGCTTTGATATTGGCCTATAATTATTTAAAAGAGTTGGATCTCCCCCTTTTAAAAGTGGTCGGACAAATGCTGATTTCCAGATCTTTGGAATTTCATTACATTACAGGGTTAGATTGAACAGATATGTAAGTGGTTCAGCTATGAAATCAGCTGCCAGATTTAAAAAGCAGGGATCAAGATCAGGACCTGCAGGCTTTCTCTGATCGGAGGATTTCAGTTTTTTATGTACCTCCTGCACTGAGAATGGCAAAAAGCTAAACGTTTGACCAGCTCTCGCTGGTTCATCTACACAGGGCTGTACAGAGACAGAGGACACTGAATCAAACAGCCTACCAGATGATACAAAGTGCTCATTGAAACAATTCAGCAGTTCATTTTTGTCATATACAGCAACAAAGTCCTTCAATACACATGACGGTAATTCATTAACATTACTGTTTCCAGACATAGACTTAATAGCCTTCCAAACTGTCTAGGGTCATTCAGGTTATCAGTGGTAACAGACATAAAATATTCAGACTTGGCCTTCCTGAGAAGAAAAGAACACTTGTTTCATAACTGTCTAAAAAGAAGCCAATCAGCATCAGAACATGATTTCCTTACTTAAGCCCAGGCTAGATTACGTTTGTGAATAATACAAAACAGCTCAGAAGAAAACCATGGATTATCCCGCCCTTTAACTCTGAACCTGTGGAATGGGGCATGTTTGTTTACTATTTGGAAGAAGAAAAAAAATGAAGGCAGTTTCCACATCATGAATAAGATCAATCTTGCTCGAGTCAAAATATAACAAATCATGAAAGAAAGCCTGCCATTAAAACTCTTAATAACCTTGCACACCTTCTCTTTTTTTAACAAGAGACCTACTGCAAGCGAATTCTACAAGTCAGTTTCCAGACAATACAAAACAGTCATTGAAAACTATTAGACTTTGGTAGAAACATGAGTTTTGTACTGTTCACATCATGCCACAAATGGGTTGGGGATTGTTGAGCTGCCTCTGACAGCCAGGCGGAGAGTGAAGATGAGCAGCTTGTATGCGACACTCAGCAGACGGAAAGCTGAAGAAAGAACTCAGGCCAGCCAGAGATTGGGTTACTTTGATAAACTTCAAGTAAAGAAGTGCAAAGAGCGATTTAAAAAAGAAAATGTGTCCGAGTTGAAGATCCGCAATCTTTACACCAGCAAAAACAAATAGTTTGCACAACACAACAAGGAAATTGGGGATTTACTCAACCATAAATGAATAGGTTATTGGTAGGTAGGTTAAAATCTACTAGTCACAGACAAATTACTTGACATCTTTGATTTATTGCCATTCTTATTATAACATTCTGCACAAAAATATATGTAAATAAGTCAAAGCAAACCATCTTAGCCAACAGGGCAGGAGACTAGTCTGTCAGTCCATGCCAATATCCTACAGAGGTATTTCACATTCACTATTGAGACAGACAATATACTAATCCTCCCCTGAAATACTAGGTCAGTAGACTCTCCCATCCTAATGCCGAGAGGGGAAAATGTCCAACAAAGGCCCAAGATAGTCCCAGGGATCTGTCTATCCCATTTATGATATCAATGTAGCAAAGTAGGGGGGGCAGCACTAGCAGGGCTTGAACCAGCAACCCTGTGACACTAGTAAACCACCAGCTGACTGTGCCAAAATGAACTTTTTGTCCTGAATACAAAGCATTATGTCCGTGGCAAATCCAACACAACACATCACTGAGTAATACTCTTCATATTTTCAAGCATGGTGGTGGCTGCACCATGTTATGGGTCTGCTTGTCATCAGTTTTTAAGGATAAAAATAGACAGAATACAGCTATACACACAGGAAAAATCATAAAAGAAAACCTGATTCAGTCTACTTTCAGACAATGGGAAACAATTTTACCTTTCAGCAGGACAGTACCCTAAAAGCCAAATCTACACTGGAGTTGCTTATGAAGACGACAATTGAGTGTTCCTGAGTGGCCTAGTTACTGTTTTACTTAAATTGGTTTGAAAATCTATGGCAAGACTTGAAAATGGCTGTCTAACAACGATCAACAATCAACTTGATAGAGCTATATATACACCCCCCCACACACACACAGAACGACACAACACAAAAACACAGTCTTAGAACAAAGAGTTCCAAATAGGATCTTTGGCTGTCCCCATTGGAGAACACTTTTTGGTTCCATGTAGAACACTTTTGGGTTCTACCTGCAACCAAAAATGGTTCTTCAAAGGGTTCTAATATGGGACAGCCGAATAACTCTTTCAGGGTCTAGATAGCACACACACACACACACACACACACACACACACACACACACACACACACACACACACACACACACACACACACACACACACACACACACACACACACACACACACACACACACACACACACACACACACACACACACACACACACACACACTTTTGCACTTATCATTTGTTGTTGCTGCTCTATTCTTCATTTACCCTGCCTTCATTCGCAAACAAAGCCTCCTTCACTCACGCCGCCAAACTTACCCTAGTAAAACGGACTCTCCTACCGATCCTCGACTTCGCCGATGTCATCTACAAAATAGCTTCCAATACTCTACTCAGCAAACTGGATGCAGTCTATCACAGTGCCATCCGTTTTGTTACCAAATCACCTTATACCACCCACCACTGCGATCTGAATGCTCTAGTCGGCTGGCCCTCGCTACATATTCGTCGCCAGACCCACTGGCTCCAGGTCATCTATAAGTCTATGCTAGGTAAAGCTCCGCCTTATCTCAGTTCACTGGTCACGATAACAACACCCACCCGTAGCACCCGTTCCAGCAGGTAAATCTCACTGATCATCCCCAAAGCCAACACCTCATTTGGCTGCCTTTCCTTCCAGTTCTCTGCTGCCAGTGACTGGAACGAATTGCAAAAATCGCTGAAGTTGGAGACTTATATTTCCCTCACCAATTTTAAGCATCAACTATCTGAGCAGCTAACCGATCGCTGCAGCTGTACATAGACCATCTGTAAATAGCCCACCCAATCTACCTACCTCATCCCCATACTGTTTTTATTTTATTAACTTTTCTGCTCTTTTGCACACCAGTATCTCTACTTGCACATCATCATCTGCTCATTTATCACTCCAGTGTTAATCTGCTAAATTGTAATTATTCGCTCCTATGGCCTATTTATTGCCTACCTCCTCATGCCTTTTGCACACACTGTATATAGACTTTCTTTTTTCTACTGTGTCATTGACTTGTTTATTGTGTTATTGACTTGTTTATTGTTTACTTCATGTGTAACTCTGTGTTGTTGTCTGTGTCACACTGCTTTGCTTTATCTTGGCCAGGTCACAGTTGCCGAACTTGTTCTCAACTAGCCTACCTGGTTAAATAAAGGTGAAATAATAATAATTTTAAAAAAAGTAATATCTACCTCAAGTACCTTGTTATTATCTATCCCGATGCCTAGTCACTTTACCCTGCCTTCATTTACATATCTACCTCTAATACCTTATTAGTATCTATCCCGATGCCTAGTCACTTTACCCTGCCTTCATTTACATATCTACCTCTAATACCTTATTAGTATCTATCCTGATGCCTAGTCACTTTACCCTGTCTTCATGTACATATCTACCTCAAATACCGTATTATTATCTATCCCGATGCCTAGTCACTTTACCCTGCTTTCATGTATATATCTACCTCAAATACCTTGTTATTATCTATCCTGATGCCAATTTACTTTACCCTTCCTTCATGTACATACAGTATCTCCCTCAAATACCTCATTATTATCTATCCCGATGCCTAGTCACTTTACCCTGCGTTCATGTACATATCTACCTCAAATACTTTATTATTATCTATCCTGATGCCTAGTCACTTTATCCTGCCTTCATGGACATACAGTGCATTCGGAAAGTATTTAGACCCCTTGACTTTTTCCACATTTGTTACGTTACAGCGTATTCTAAAATGTATTAAATCCCCCCCCCCTCACCCCCCCCTATCCTATAATGACAAGGCAAAAACGGGTATTTAGAAATGTTTGCTCGTTAATAAATAATAATAAACAAATATCACATATCACAAGTATTCAGACCCTTTACTCAGTACTTTGTTGAAGCACCTTTGGAAGCGATTACAGCCTCGAGTCTTCTTCGATGCTTGTTTGGCACATCTGTATTTGGGGATTTTCTCCCATTCTTCTCTGCAGATCCACTCAAGTTCTGCCAGGTTGGATGGGGAGTGTCACTGCACAGCGATTTTCAGGTCTCTCCAGAGATGTTAGATCAGGTTCACGTCTGGGCTCAGGCTGGGCCACACAAGGACATTCAGAGACCTGTCCCAAAGCCACTCTTGCATTGTATTGGCTGCGTGCTTAGAATTGTTGTCCTGTTGGAAGGTGAACCTTCGCCCCTGTCTGAGATCCTGAGTGGTCTGGAGCAGGTTTTCATCAAGGATCTGTCTGTTCTTTGCTCCGTTCATCTTCCCCTCGATCCTGACTAGTCTCTCAGTCCCTGCCGCTGAAAAACATCCCCACAGCATGATGCGGCCACTACCAGGCTTCACAATAGGGATGGTGCCAGGTTTCCTCCAGACATGACGCTTGGCATTCAGGCCCGGCAGAAAATGACGTTGGAGGTGGATCATGGTAGGGAAATGAACAACAGCTCTGGTGGACATTCCTGCAGTCAGCATGCCAATTGCACGCTCAATCAAAACTTGAGACATCTGTGGCATTGTGTTGTGTGAGAAAACTGCATATTTTAACGTGGCCTTTAATTGTTCCCAGCACAAGGTGCATCTGTTTAATGATCATGCTGTTTAACCTTTTGCGAAGAGCAATCCCGGATCCGGGATCGTAATCATAGCCTCAAATGCATTAGCATAACGCAGCAGACATAAATACCCCTAGAAACTTTTCCTATTCATGAAAATCGCAAATATCGCAAGTAAATATTAAATATATTCAAACACAAGCTTAGCCTTTTGTTAACAACACTGTCATCTCAGATTTTTAAAATATGCGTTACAGCCAACGCTAGACAAGCATTTGTGTAAGTTTATCATGGCATAATGCTATGCTAGGCTCTGCTGGCAGCAGGCAACATTTTCACAAAAATAAGAAAAGCAACCAAATTAAATAATTTACCTTTGAAGAACTTTGGATGCTTTCACTGAGGAGACTCCCAGTTAGATAGCAAATGTTCCTTTTTTCCAAAAATATTATTTTTGTAGGCGAAATAGCTCCCGTTTGTTCATCATGCTTGGCTCGACCGGAAAATGCTACCACTACAACCCCAAACTCTTTTCAAAATTAGCTCCATAATATCGACAGAAACACGGCAAACGTTGTTTAGGATCCATCCTCAAGGTGTTTTTAACAAATATATTCGATAATATATCCGTCGAGGCAATTGGTTTCTCATAAGAAGCGATTGGAAAAATGGCTACCTCAGTATTTTACGCAAGATTTTCTGCGGGAGACACCATGTGACCACTTGCTATATATGGTCCCTTACGGCTATTCTTCAATGGAAATGCGTAAAAAGACGTCACAATGCTGTAGACACCTTGGGGAATACGTGGAAAATGTAAACTCATTCGTAGCTTATTCACAGCCATATAAGGAATCATTGACATGAGGCAGTTTTAAAAAATGCGGCACTTCCTGGTTGGATTTTTATCTGGGTTTCGCCTGTAACATCAGTTCTGTGGCACTCACAGACAATATCTTTGCAGTTTTGGAAACGTCAGAGTGTTTTCTATCAAAAGCTGTCAATTATACTCATAGTAGAGCAACTTTTCGTGACAAAATATCTTGTTTAACCTGTTAAGACTCTAGGGGCAGTATTTCATTTTTGGATAAAAAGACATGCCCGTTTTAAGCGCAATATTTTGTCACGAAAAGATGCTCGACTATGCTTGGAATTGATAGTTTTGGAAAGAAGACACTCTGACGTTTCCAGAACTGTAAAGATTTTCACTGTGAGTGCCATAGAACAAAATCTACAGGCAAAACCAAGATGTTTGAGTGACCAGGAAATCAATAGGATTTCTGGAGGCACGTTTTCCATGATCTCCTTATATGGCTGTGAATGCGACAGGAATGAACGGACACTTCCTATCGTTTCCCCCAGGTGTCTGCAGCATTGTGACGTATTTGTAGGCATATCATTGGAAGATTGACCATAAGAGCCTACAATTACCAAGTGTCCCGCACGGTGTCTGCGTGGAAATTGGTGCGCAAAAGTCAGGTACCAGTATTTTTCCATCCGAATCAGAGAAGAATGCACGCTTCCAGGGAAGGGATTTCAATGAAGAGATATATGACAAAACACCTTGAGGATTGATTCAAACAACGTTTTCCATGTTTCAGTCGATATTATGGAGTTAATTCGGAAAAAAGTTTGACGTTTAGGTGACTGAATTTTCGGTTAGTTTCGGTAGCCAAATGCATAGTAACAAAACGGAACGTTGTGTCCTACACAAGCATCTTTCAGGAAAAACTGGACATCTGCTATGTAACTGAGAGTCTCCTCATTGAAACATCTGAAGTTCTTCAAAGGTAAATTATTTTATTTGATCCCTTTGCTGGTTTTTGTGAATGTTGCGTGCTAAATGCTAACGCTAAATGCTAAGCTAGCTATCACCACTCTTACACAAATTATTGATTTTCTCTGGTTCTAAAGCATATTTTGAAAATCTGAGACGACAGGATTGTTAAGAAAAGGATAAGCTTGAGGATAGGCATATTTATTTCATTTAATTTGCCATTTTCAGAAATCGCTAATTTTGCGTTATGGTAATGAGCTTGAGGCTGTAGTCACGATCCCGGATCTGGGATGGGGCGGAACGTTTTTCATCCAAAAAATTTAATAGCGCCCCCTAATGCTTAACTGGTTATCAGCTTCTTGATATGCCACACCTGTCAGGTGGATGGATTATCTTGGCAAATGAGAAATGCTCACTAACAGGGATGTAAATAAATGTGTGCAGAAAATTTGAAAGCAATAAGAATATTGTACAAATGGAACATTCCTGGAATTTTTTATTTTAGAAACTGAGACATGGAACCAACACATGTTGCGTTTATATTTTTGTTCAGTGTACATAAAACCAACAGTGTTCCCACACCTCACAAGCTACAGACAACAGATAACACATTATGTTCAATCTGATTGTCCTTTTCTGTGAAGGTGTGATAGGTGGTGCAGTTATGTGTGTCTGATTGCAGTGTGTTTCAGACATGGGAAGCTCTCACAGAGGTTTTTTTTCTGATTGACAAAAGTACTTAATGGGGTGGAGCCAGGCCATTTAGGATCTTGAATACAAGACATGCGTCAGTGTATTGCACAAGATTTTCCTAACTCAGGAGCTCATGCTTTCTGAGGATGTAACAGTGAGAATAGCTATTGGGCTTTCTATAAAGCACTTTGAGAGCCTGTTTGTAGACAGACTGAATGGGTTTTAAATGTTGTACAGCAAGCTTGGGCCCAACTAGTCAAGCAGTGTGTTAAGTGGGGGAGTATCATATCATTGAAGCCCAGTTGATTCCTGTGGTGATGTTATTGTGTGCGCAACAGCCTAATCAGTTTTTAAGTGAAGCATGAGGTTGTCTTTGGATGAGGGGCTTCTCCTTTGTAATATGTGGTCTTGTAAAGAGGTGTTGCTCTGGGCGTGTGTCTTTGTCAGCCATCACACCTCGTTATCTGCGGCCACGCCAGGGTCTCTGTCAGGTCCAGAGCATTTCATAATCAGCCGCATGCTTTTCATCCTTCGTGTCCAAGCGTGCAGCACATATACACTGCTCAAAAAAATAAAGGGAACACTAAAATAACACATCCTAGATCTGAATGAATGAAATATTCTTATTAAGTACTTTTTTATTTACATAGTTGAATGTGTTGACAACAAAATCACACAAAAATTATCAATGGAAATCAAATTTATCAACCCACAGAGGTCTGGATTTGGAGTCACACTCAAAATTAAAGTGGAAAACCACACTACAGGCTTATCCAACTTTGATGTAATGTCCTTAAAACAAGTCAAAATGAGGCTCAGTAGTGTGTGTGGTCTCCACGTGCCTGTATGACCTCCCTACAACACCTGGGCATGCTCCTGATGAGGTGGCGGATGGTCTCCTGAGGGATCTCCTCCCAGACCTGGACTAAAGCATCCTAAAACTCCTGGACATTCTGTGGTGACCAGATGATGTCCCAGATGTGCTCAATTGGATTCAGGTCTGGGGAACAGGCGGGCCAGTCCATAGCATCAATGCCTTCCTCTTGCAGGAACTGCTGACACACTCCAGCCACATGAGGTCTAGCATTGTCTTGCATTAGGAGGAACCCAGGGCCAACCGCACCAGCATATGGTCTCACAAGGGGTCTGAGGATCTCATCTCGGTACCTAATGGCAGTCAGGCTACCTCTGGCGAGCACATGGAGGGCTGTGCGGCCCCCCAAAGAAATGCCACCCCACACCATGACTGACCCACCGCCAAACTGGTCATGCTGGAGGATGTTGCAGGCAGCAGAACGTTCTCCACGGCGTCTCCAGACTGTCACGTCTGTCACGTGTGCTCAGTGTGAACCTGCTTTCATCTGTGAAGAGCACAGGGCGCCAGTGGTGAATTTGCCCATCTTGGTGTTCTCTGGCAAATGCCAAACGTCCTGCACGGTGTTGGGCTGTAAGCACAACCCCCACCTGTGGACGTTGGGCCCTCATACCACCCTCATGGAGTCTGTTTCTGACCGTTTGAGCAGACACATGCACATTTGTGGCCTGCTGGAGGTCATTTTGCAGGGCTCTGGCAGTGCTCCTCCTGCTCCTTCTTGCACAAAGTCGGAGGTAGCGGTCCTGCTGCTGGGTTGGTGCCCTCCTACGGCCTCCTCCACGTCTCCTGATGTACTTGCCTGTCTCCTGGTAGCGCCTCCATGCTCTGGACACTACGCTGACAGACACAGCAAACCTTCTTGCCACAGCTCGCATTCATGTGCCATCCTGGATGAGCTGCACTACCTGAGCCACTTGTGTGGGTTGTAGACTCCGTCTCATGCTACCACTAGAGTGAAAGCACCGCCAGCATTCAAAAATGACCAAAACATCAGCCAGGAAGCATAGGAACTGAGAAGTGGTCTGTAGTCACCCCCTGCAGAACCACTCCTTTATTGGGGGTGTCTTGCTAATTGCCTATAATTTCCACCTGTTGTCTATTCCATTTGTCAATCAGTGTTGCTTCCTAAGTGGGCAGTTTGATTTCACAGAAGTGTGATTGACTTAGAGTTACATTGTGTTGTTTAAGTGTTCCCTTTATTCTTTTGAGCAGTGTATTTTTTTTGTTGAGTTGGAGGGAGCCGTATAGTTCAACACATAATCCATTATTTTTGTATCAACATCGATGTGTAATAGATTTTGAAATGTACAGTCACTTGTACATTTCCACCTAACAACATTGGCATTTTCATTGTTTCATGCTTCATCGATCATATTCAGTGAAAAGCAAAGAAAACAGACAACACCCCCCCCCATACCAGTCAATTCATGCTTTGTAATGTAAAGTATATCTTGGATATAATAAGTTACAGTAATGTGTCACAGCGGAGCCCTAAAACTTGACTCAAGGTCATTATAGAGGGGCAGCCCAGGGTCTGATTTGGACTTCGCTAGCATTGGAAAGAGTAGCCACGCCTCACCTCGCTCACGCACCATTCTAAAACAGCTGTCATTTCCACTACCACAAACCATCTGTCATGATGAACATATATTGAGTTCTTCAAGATGGAGGGGGGTATTTTGGGTCCCTAACCTCACCTCTGTTTATACGTGAGTTCCTTTCCATTTATTTTGCTTAAACCAAACAGGAGTTTTTTTACTCCTAGCTGATGCAACCCAACATTACTCTAGCGCAACATTCTTGTGGGTTTTCTCCCCATAGCCAGACAGGAATATATATTACTCTTAAAAACCAATAGCAACCAATAGCAACCACTTTCTTTGCAAAAGTAAAGAATGTAAGATTGAGGATCGTTGACCTTTTGGTGTTTTCAGACCAGTTCACAGGCAGTCATCGGTGTCGCAATAGCATCTTGGATTTTTAAAATAACATTGTTTATTTCATGAGGGGTGCAGATTTATTTTACAAATGGTACAGGTCCAACACAAGTGTAACAAATCTCTGAAGTACATGAAGTTGATATGGATCATGTCCCCCCTCCCCCTTTAAAAAATTGCTTTGCACATTTGGAGGAAAACAATGATTCCTTCATTTTGGAAGAAAGAGCCATTAACCAAAAATGCATGACCTAACACCTAATCTTGACAATTCTACAGAGACCACCGGGAAGGTTTTGGATTTCAGAATCTGCTACAATGAACAAGGGAATGACTTGGAATTGTGTGCGTCGATGTCAATACTTGATGTAGCGATTTTCAGTAGACTTGCATGTTATGAATTTTATGACCAGAGTTAGTTTCCAGGGCTCGATTAACCCTTGTCAAACCTGTAACTGATTCATTTTGGGACATCTGTTTTGATAGTCCCGTTGAAGAACCGTGAAGAAGGAGATAAAGGAATGTGTCTGGTCGTGGAAAACTGTGCCCAAAAAGACTGAAGACCAGTAGCAATGGCGCTCTTGGTAAAATCCATCAAAAAGTAAGGACCAAGGCTCTTTTCATATAATTAAATAAAATGCCTTTATTTGTCTGACATGGTCAATGAAACAAAGATTTACCTTTGAATGTATATTATTGTTTACTGGGTGATGTCCAATGACTATTGACTATTAACTATTCTGTAACCACACCCTCTTCAATCAGGGTGGATGGGAAAATGCTTTATTCAAAAGAAGACTGTGTATTATCATATCTTTGTACTCCCTGATGAAGGCCATGCAGCCGAAATGCGACAGAGTTGTAACATAACTTTTTTGTTTTATTCAATACACCATACAAAGAAAAGCATTGTAATTAATCATATGAAGAGTGCCTAGGTCCTTTCTTTTTGAGGATTAAATATGTTTTTATTGTCGGTTGAACTGTATCAGCTGCATAGTCTGCTACTCTGTCCCAGATGCTAATATATGCATATTATTAGTAGTATTGGATAGAAAGCACTTTGAAGTTTCTAAAACTGTTTGAATGATGTCTGTGAGTATAACAGAACTCATATGGCAGGCAAAAACCTGAGAGAAATCCAACCAGGAAGTGGGAAATCTGAGGTTTGTAGTTTTTCAACTCTTTGCCATTCCAATATACAGTGTACATGGGGTCATATTGCACTTCCTAAGGCTTCCACTAGATGTCAACAGTCTTTAGAACTTTGTTTGAGGACTCTACTGTGAAGTGGGGCAAATGAGAGGGGATTGAGCCAGGTGTCTGGCAGGGTGCCACAGGCACGAGAGAGTTAGCTCTCGTTCCATTGCTTTTCTACAGACATAGGAATTATCCGGTTGGAACATTATTGAAGATTTATGATAAAAACATCCTAAAGATTGATTCTATATTTAGTTTGACAAGTTTCTACGGTCTGTAACGGAAATTTTTGAACTTTTCGTCTGACGTTCGGCTGGACCTGAACGCGCGTTTGGATTTGTTTACCAAACGCCCTAAAAAAGAAGCTATTTGGAAATAAATGATCAACTTTATCGAACAAATCAAACATTTATTGTGGAACTGGGATTCCTGGGAGTGCATTCTGATGAAGATCATCAAAGGTAAGTGAATATTTATAATGCTATTTATATAATGCTTATATATTTATATAATGCTTACTGCTACGCCTTCACCCAAGATGGCGTAGCAGTAAGCCGTCCTGTCGTATCGTGTCCCTTGTATATATCGTTTCTTTTTCGTTTTACATATTTTTCTTTGCATATCTTTAAAAACATTTTGCTAAACCTAAGCTTCCAAATACTCTCCTGCAACCCGCCTCACCCATTGTAGCTACTTTTTCCTAAAGTATTTATATTTACTTCGGAACCCCTCAACTGAAACTAGCCAGCTAACCACCAGCTATGCTAGCGGTCTTCAGCTAACCGGTAATCAGCTAACCTTTAGCTCGGAAAGCTCTCGCCAGTTCGAACAACGCGACGCTAACCAGAGCATAACGGACCTATTTATTTTTTATCCCCGGATTCCCAACGCAAACGGAACATTTTTCAGCTGGATCTTCACAACTAGCAATCTAGCTAAACCGCAACCCTGGATGACTACGCCTGGCTAGCGTTTCCACCCACTTAGCTTGAAGCTAGCCCGGCCAGAGCACCTGTGCCTACCACCGTAGCATACTCCTGGGCTACAATACCCGGGCCCACGACCGGTCTATCGATGTCACCGCATGAAGAGGAATAAACAGACTCACCCCATCGTGACGTCCCCCAAAGGCTAACTCTCTAGCTAGCCCTTGCTATCTCCTTTCTTGCTAATTCGGCCTGCTAACTGCTAGCTTGTTAGCCCTGGTCCGCTAACTGCTACCTTGTTTACCCCGGCCTGCTAACTGTTAGCTTGTTAGCACAGGCCTGCTAACCGTCTGCATCGCCGCGTCCCAAACACTCACTGGACCCATATGTACTTTCTATCTCTTTCCGATTTTTAATTTGTTTATACCTTCCGGAAACCTGCCTCACCCAATGTGATACGGAATCGCTATTATTTTTAATTTTTAGAACACACTCAAGAACCTCCAGAAGCTAACCAGCTAACTAGCTACAAGCTATTTAGTCATTGTTAGTTTTTTGACCTGGATAACACTCGCCAGTCCAGCTTCCCTGCCCCATCCACCGCTGCCCCCTGGACACTGATCACTTGGCTACATAGCTGATGCACGCTGGACTGTCCATTAATCACGGTACTCCATTCTGCTTGTTTGTTTTATCTGTCGGCCCCGTTGCCTAGTCAACGCCATTTTACCTGCTGTTGTTGTGCTAGCTGATTAGCTGTTGTTGTCTCACCTACTGTTTTAGCTAGCTTTCCCAATTCAACACCTGTGATTACTGTATGCCTCGCTGTATGTCTCTCTCAAATGTCAATATGCCTTGTATACTGTTGCTCAGGTTAGTTATCATTGTTTTAGTTCACAATGGAGCCCCTAGTTCCACTCTTTATACCCCTGATACCTCCTTTGTCCCACCTCCCACACATGCGGTGACCTCACCCATTACAACCAGCATGTCCAGAGATACAACCTCTCTCATCATCACCCAGTGCCCGGGCTTACCTCCGCTGTACCCGCACCCCACCATACCCCTGTCTGTGCTTTATGCCCTGAATATATTCTATGCCCAGAAACCTGCTCCTCTTATTCTCTGTCCCCAACGCTCTAGGCGACCAGTTTTGATAGCCTTTAGCCACACCCTCATACTACTCCTTCTCTGTTCCGCGGGTGATGTGGAGGTAAACCCAGGCCCTGCATGTCCCCAGGCACCCTCATTTGTTGACTTCTGTGATCGAAAAAGCCTTGGTTTCATGCATGTCAACAACAGAAGCCTCCTCCCTAAGTTTGTTTTACTCACTGCTTTAGCACACTCTGCTAACCCTGATGTCCTTGCCGTGTCTGAATCCTGGCTCAGGAAGGCCACCAAAAATTCAGAGATTTCCATACCCAACTATAACATCTTCCGTCAAGATAGAACTGCTAAAGGGGGAGGAGTTGCAGTCTACTGCAGAGATAGCCTGCAAAGTAATGTCATAGTTTTTGCCATACCCAAACAGTTCGAACTACTAATTTTGTAAGTCGCTCTGGATAAGAGCGTCTGCTAAATGACTTAAATGTAAATATTAAATGTTGAAAATCACTCTCTCCAGAAATAAGTCTCTCACTGTTGCCGCCTGCTACCGACCCCCCTCAGCTCCCAGCTGTGCCCTGGACACCATTTGTGAATTGATCCGTCCCCATCTAGCTTCAGAGTTTGTTCTGTTAGGTGACCTAAACTGGGATATGCTTAACACCCCGGCAGTCCTACAATCTAAGCTAGATGCCCTCAATCTCACACAAATCATCAAGGAACCCACCAGGTACAACCCCAACTCTGTAAGCAAGGGCACCCTCATAGACGTCATCCTGACCAACTGGCCCTCCAAATACACCTCCGCTGTCTTTAACCATGATCTCGGCGATTACTGCCTCATTGCCTGTATCCGCTACGGAGCCGCAGTCAAACGACCACCCCTCCCTAAAACACTTCTGTGAGCAGGCCTTTCTAATCAACCTGGCCCGGGTATCCTGGAAGGACATTGACCTCATCCCGTCAGTTGAGGATGCCTGGTCATTCTTTAAAAGTAACTTCCTCACCATTTTAGATAAGCATGCGCCGTTCAAAAAATGCAGAACTAAGAACAGATATAGCCCTTGGTTCACTCCAGACCTGACTGCCCTCGACCAGCACAAAAACCTCCTGTGGCGGACTGCAATAGCATCGAATAGTCCCCGCGATATGCAACTGTTCAGGGAAGTCAGGAACCAATACACGCAGTCAGTCAGGAAAGCTAAGGCCAGCTTCTTCAGGCAGAAGTTTGCATCCTGTAGCTCCAACTCCAAAAAGTTCTGGGACACTGTGAAGTCCATGGAGAACAAGAGCACCTCCTCCCAGCTGCCCACTGCACTGAGGCTAGGTAACACGGTCACCACCGATAAATCCATGATTATCGAAAACTTCAACAAGCATTTCTCAACGGCTGGCCATGCCTTCCGCCTGGCTACTCCAACCTCGGCCAACAGCTCCGCCCCCCCCGCAGCTCCTCGCCCAAGCCTCTCCAGGTTCTGCTTTACCCAAATCCAGATAGCAGATGTTCTGAAAGAGCTGCTAAACCTGGACCCGTATAAATCAGCTGGGCTTGACAATCTGGACCCTCTATTTCTGAAACTATCCGCCACCATTGTCGCAACCCCTATTACCAGCCTGTTCAACCTCTCTTTCATATCGTCTGAGATCCCCAAGGATTGGAAAGCTGCCGCATTCATCCCCCTCTTCAAAGGGGGAGACACCCTGGACCCAAACTGTTACAGACCAATATCCATCCTGCCCTGCCTATCTAAGGTCTTCGAAAGCCAAGTCAACAAACAGGTCACTGACCATCTCGAATCACACCGTACCTTCTCCGCTGTGCAATCTGGTTTCCGAGCCGGTCACGGGTGCACCTCAGCCACACTCAAGGTACTAAACGATATCATAACCGCCATCAATAAAAGACAGTACTGTGCAGCCGTCTTCATCGACCTTGCCAAGGCTTTCGACTCTTTCAATCACCATATTCTTATCGGCAGACTCAGTAGCCGCGGTTTTTCGGATGACTGCCTTGCCTGGTTCACCAATTACTTTGCAGACAGAGTTCAGTGTGTCAAATCGGAGGGCATGCTGTCCGGTCCTCTGGCAGTCTCTATGGGGGTGCCACAGGGTTCAATTCTCGGGCCAACTCTTTTCTCTGTATATATCAATGATGTTGCTCTTGCTGCGGGCGATTCCCTGATCCACCTCTACGCAGACGACACCATTCTATATACTTTCGGCCCGTCATTGGACACTGTGCTATTTAACCTCCAAACGAGCTTCAATGCCATTCAACACTCCTTCCGTGGCCTCCAACTGCTCTTAAACGCTAGTAAAACCAAATGCATGCTTTTCAACCGATCGCTGCCTGCACCCGCATACCCGACAAGCATCACCACCCTGGATGGTTCCGACCTTGAATATGTGGACATCTGTAAGTACCTAGGTGTCTGGCTAGACTGCAAACTCTCCTTCCAGACTCATATCAAACATCTCCAATCGAAAATCAAAGCAAGAGTCGACTTTCTATTCCGCAACAAAGCCTCCTTCACTCACGCCGCCAAGCTTACCCTAGTAAAACTGACAATCCTACCAATCCTCGACTTCGGCGATGTAATCTACAAAATTGCTTCCAACACTCTACTCAGCAAACTGTATGCAGTTTATCACAGTGCCATCCGTTTTGTCACTAAAGCACCTTATACCACCCACCACTGCGACTTGTATGCTCTAGTCGGCTGGCCCTCGCTACATATTCGTCGCCAGACCCACTGGCTCCAGGTCATCTACAAGTCCATGCTGGTCCTTCTCTAGCTCAGTTGGTAGAGCATGGCACTTGTAACGCCAGGGTAGTGGGTTCGATTCCCGGGACCACCCATACGTAGAATATATGCACACATGACTGTAAGTCGCTTTGGATAAAAGCGTCTGCTAAATGGCATATATTATTATATATTAGGTAAAGCTCCGCCTTATCTCAGTTCACTGGTCACGATGGCAACACTCATCCATAGCACGCGCTCCAGCAGGTCTATCTCACTGATCATCCCTAAAGCCAACACCTCATTTGGCCGCCTTTCATTCCAGTACTCTGCTGCCTGTGACTGGAACGAATTGCAAAAATCGCTGAAGTTGGAGACTTTCATCTCCCTCACCAACTTCAAACATCAGCTATCTGAGCAGCTAATCGATCGCTGCAGCTGTACATAGTCTATTGGTAAATAGCCCACCCATTTTCACCTACCTCATCCCCACACTGTTTTTATTTATTTACTTTTCTGCTCTTTTGCACACCAATATCTCTACCTGTACATGACCATCTGATCATTTATCACTCCAGTGTTAATCTGCAAAATTGTAATTATTCGCCTACCTCCTCATGCCTTTTGCACACATTGTATATAGACTCCCCTTTTTTTCTACTGTGTTATTGACTTGTTAATTGTTTACTCCATGTGTAACTCTGTGTTGTCTGTTCACACTGCTATGCTTTATCTTGGCCAGGTCGCAGTTGCAAATGAGAACTTGTTCTCAACTAGCCTACCTGGTTAAATAAAGGTGAAAAAAAAAAAAAAAAAAACTAATGTTGACTACACAATATGGCGGATATCTTTTTGGCTGCTTTGTTGTCTGAACACTGTACTCAGATTATTGCACGGTTTGCTTTTTCTGTAAAGTTCTTTTGAAATCTGACACAGCGGTTGCATTAACGAGAAGTATTTCTCTAATTCCATGTATAACACTTGTATTTTCATCAACATTTATGATGAGTATTTCTGTAAATTGATGTGGCACTCTGCAATATCACCACATGTTTTAGAACTACTGAACGTAACGCGCCAATGTAAAATGCATTTTTTTATATAAATATGCACTTTAGCGAACAAAACATACATGTATTGTATAACATGAAGTCCTATGAGTGTCATCTGATGAAGATCATCAAAGGTTAGTGATTAATTTTATCTCTATTTGTGCTTCTTTGTGACGACTCTCTTTGGCTGGAAAAATGGCTGTGTTTTTCTGTGACTTGGTGGTGACCTAAGATAATCATCTGTATCAGCATTTTTTAAATCAGACACTGTGGCTGGATTAATGAGAATTTTATCTTTAAAATGGTGTAAAATACAAGTATGCTTGAGGAATTTTAATTATGAGATTTTTGTTATTTTGAATTTGGCGCCCTGCATTTTCACTGGCTGTTGGTGAGGAGGGACGCTACCGTCCCACATATCCCAGAGAGTTAAGGACCCCTTGGGGTTGATCCTAGACATTGTTATGCAGTAGTTGTTATTGAATTGGAATTTTATGGACACACGTTGGATGCACACGGCGCTGAACAAGCTGGTTTTTATAGTTTACAAATAATGTGGATTAATATTTGACAGATGACCATTTCCCTTTGTTTTTTTTTCAGTGGTAAATCAGCTGCCATTGGTTAAGTAAATGTAGTCTTCTGATGTAACCATATTAACCAACTTCGGTAAATCAGATAACACAGCAACAATGCAAATGCTTCTGCACGTTAGCATGTAAATACAAGGCCCCCTTTCATTGTTGTCACTACTTCCTGCGAAGTCGTCCCTCTCTTTGTTCGGGCGATGTTCGGCGGTCGATGTCACCAGTCTTCTAGCCATCGCCGATCCACCTTTCATTTTTCCATTTGTTTTGTCTTGTCTTCCCACACACCTGGTTTCAATTCCATAAATTACATGTTGTGTATTTAACCCTCTGTTCCCCACATGTCCTTGTCCGGTATTGTTTATTGTAAGTGCTTGTGCACGTTATGTCTGTTTTTTGTTGCTGTCCCATTGTATATATGGGTTTTGTTCACTGTGATTTTTATAATTAAACTGTGCTGTTGTAACACAACCTTTGATCTCCTGCGCCTGACTTCTCTACCGTCAGTACTCACACCTTACAATTGTTTAAAGCAACATTTGATTTCCCCCAAGAAAGTGAACAGCTGTTATTCACACCCTTCATCCATGAAGGCAGCCAACTGTTGTATCCAACTGGCTAGCATGCCAGACCTGGCTCAAGTTTCCAAGGTTATTCAGACTGATTCATCTTACCATTAGTCAGGGTGCTAGAGCTCCATATATCCTTTGTCTATCTTTGATTTAGTTTTTATGTATGCACAGAGGAACACACAACATTTCCCCATTGGGATAAGGAAGTCATCATCTTAACTTCATTTCACCAGATGATTGATTCCACAGTAATGAATTTAACTGTTACACCAAAGGTATACTCTTAGAAAAAGGGTTATCGGGCTGACCCTGTAGTAGAAACCTTTTTTGTTTCCAGGTAGAACCCTTTTTGGAAACCTTAAAGTACCAAAAAGGGTTTGAACCTGGAACTGATAAGGGTTCTTCAGGGAAAACCGTAGAACGTACTGGTGAACACATCATTTATGTAGGCCTAGGCTATTCGTAAGCAGGTAACAACAGCCAGTGGCTACATTTGTTTTGACAGTTATGACAGCAAAGCACTTTAAACTTCTGTAACCATCTCAAAATAAATGTGCTTTCCAAACCCCAGTGGCTCTTAGTATTCTGAACATCATAACTTTTCAGTTTTTTTTCCTTCAAGGAAATATCCATTCTAATACTCTTCTAAATCTAAGTCGGAAGTTAGCAGGACTTTTTACATCTAAAAAGTTAATGAGGGGGCCAAAGGACACATTCTGTTTTCATAAAGACACAAGCATGTCCGCTTTCCCCTTAGTTTTCATATTCTCCGTGTGAGTAGGTGGTCTCAGGGGGTTGAGATGGCTCTTTTGTGTTGACACTGCAGGTACTGTCTTTCCTCTTATCAGATTTGGCCTGCACCCAGCACCGTCTGCAGCCCAGGCCCCCCTTCAGCAAACAGGAAATGATCTGTCTTCAGCACAGCCAACAGGCCATGGAGGCAGGAGGTGGGGAGGGCTTAGGAGGGGCCTAGAGTCAGACTTAACTTCAACTAACATCCTGAACATGTGAGCCCCTAGTTGGACTTCTGTCTACTTCTGAAGACATCAACATCCTATTTTTGCAATTGAAAAGCAGAACGAAGAAAATATCCATGCCTCCTGCACAGTGGAATGAGTCCCCATCATTCATCTCCCATCCTATAGTGGAGGGAGTCACTATTGGTGTGAAGTATGCCACCGGCGCTGCCGACCCTAATGCTCCTGTTCATTGTGTTTCTGGAACCCCCCCCCCCACCCACCCTAGCCCCTGTGTTGAGGACATTCCAGTAAGGGCTGTCAGGTCAGCGCAGGAGCTGAAGGATAAGCAGCAGTTTGCAGGCAGACGTAATTTGTTTAACCTCTGATTAGGCCCCAGGAATGTCTACTATGAAGATACACCAGAGGGCCCGGCAGCATCGTTTGACACCTCTGCCATCTGTCATTGCAGACAGCAGCACATAGAGGGGCCGAGTTGAGGTGAAGACAAAGGCAGCTGTCCCGCACCTATGGGTCCTCATAATCTCAGCACCATTTGCCTAAACGTCCTGTAGGAGGACTCGCTCATGTCTCTCTCCTCCGTGTTTCTCCTCTATTTGACTTGGTGTGGAAGACCAAGGTACTGTCATAAGAGAGAATGGCAAATCGCCTCATTTTTGTAGAAATGTAGGACTCTACTGCGCAAACACTGGTTTAAACAAAGTTGTTTCAATGTAATTTGTCAACGTATTGTGCCATGGAATCAACGTGAAAATACATTGGATTTAAAAAAAGTAATCAACCTGTACTGTTTCCATCTCATTTCAACCAACGTTGTAAATATTCAAATTAGGGTAACTTTAATTTAAAAACTTTTACTTAATCTGACTAACACATTGTTACATCAATCAAATTTCAACATAATCCTCAGAACTATGTATACATTTAAATTGTGTTGAAAATTCTGCGTGAATTATGTCAATGTGTTGAAAATTCTGCGTGAAAACATAATTATGTTGAACTTCATATTTGATAAAACATATTTTATTTGACCTTGTTTCAATGTTGATAGGAAAATGGTACGCTTGAATCAACATCATCGTTTCAACCATAATTTATCCACGGTTCATAGGATCTTTGGACGTTTAGAAGTAACCAATAGCCCTATAAATATGCCAAATTCATGATACTAATAACACACTTTTGCCTTGAGATATTGACTTATGTCAGAATAATAGTAGAGAGAATGATTTATTTCAGCCTTTATTTCTTTCATCACATTCCCAGTGGGTCAGAAGTTTACATACACTCAATTAGTATTTGGTAGCATTGCCTTTAAATTGTTTAACTTGGGTCAAATGTTTTGGGTAGCCTTCAACAAGCTTCCCACAATACGTTGGGTGAGTTTTAGAGTCAGGTTTGTAGGCCTCCTTGCTCGCACATGCTTTTTCAGTTCAGCCCATACATTTTCTATGGGATTGAGGTCAGGGCTTTGTGATGGCCACTCCAATACCTTAATTTTGTTGTCCTTAACTTCACTAGGGGGCAGCATTCGGAATTTTGGATGAAAAGCGTGCCCAAAGTAAACTGCCTGCTACTCAGGCCCAGAAGCTAGGATATGCATATAATTGGTAGATTTGGATAGAAAACACTCGTTTCCAAAACTGTTAAACTAATGTCTGTGACTATAACAGAACTGATATGGCAGGTGAAAACCTGAGGAAAATCCATCCAGGAAGTCCTTTTATTTTGAAATGACTGTTTTTCCATTGAAAGCCTATCCACCATACAAACACTTAGGACCCAGTTCACGATCTCTATGGCTTCCCTTACATGTGGCCAGTCTTTAGGCATTGTTTCAGACTTTTACTCTGAAAAAGGAAGGAGATACAGCACTTTCAATGAGAGGACAGTGGAAATTTACAGACATGAGTCCAGCGCGTGACCGTGAGCGCACCTTTCTTGTTTCTCCTTTTCTATTGAAGAAGCTTTTGTCTGGTTGAAATATTATTGATTATTTATTAAACAAACTACCTGAGGATTGATTTTAAACATTGTTTGACATGTTTCGAACCTTTATGGTACTCTTTTGATTTTTTGTCTGTCTTTTGTGACTGCGCTTTGTTCCAATGGATTGCTAAACAAAACGCACCAACAAAACGGAGGTTATCGGACATAAAGAGGGACATTATCGAACAAAACAAACATTTATTGTGTAACATGAAGTCTTCTGAGTGCAACCATATGAAGATCATCAAAGGTAAGTGATACATTTTATCGCTATTTCTGACTTTTGTTACTCCTCTTCTTGGCTGCTAACTGTTTGTAATGATTTGTCTGCTGGGTGCTGTTCTCAGATAATCGCATGGTTTGCTTTCACCGTGAAGCCTTTTTGAAATCTGACACAACGGTTGGATTAACAAGAAGTTTATCTTTAAACCCATGGATAATACTTGTATGTTTCATTAATTTATATAATGAGTATTTCTGTTTTTTAATTTGGCACTTTGCAATTTCACTGGATGTTGGCCAGCGTCACCTAGTGAGGTTAAGCCATTTTGATACAACTTTGGAAGTATGCTTGGGGTCATTGTCCATTTCTAAGACCTATTTGCGACCAAGCTTTAACTTTCTGACTGATGTCTTGAGATGTTGCTTCAATATATCTACATAAATTTCCACCCTCATGATGCATTTTGTGAAATGCACCAGGCCCCCTGCATCAAAGCACCCCCACAACATGATGCTGCCACCCCCGTGCTTCACGTTTGGGATGGTGTTCTTCGGCTTGCCAAGCCTCCCCCTTCTTCCTCCAAACATAACGATGGTCATTGTAGCCTAATAGTTATATTTTGTTTCATCAGACCAGAGGACATTTCTCCAAAAAGTACGATCCTTGTCCCCATGTGCAGTTGCAAACCATAGACTGGCTTTTTTTTATGGCGGTTTTGGAGCAGTGGCTTCTTCCTTGCTAATCTGCCTTTCATGTTATGTCTATATATGACTCGTTTAACGGTGATTATAGATACTTTTGTACCTGTTTCCTCCAGCATCTTCACAAGGTCCTTTGCTGTTGATCTGGGATTGATTTGCACTTTTTGCACCAAAGTATGTTCATCTCTAGGAGAAAGACAGCGTCTCCTTCCTGAGCGGAGTGACGGCCGCGTGGTCCCATTGTGTTTATACTTGCGTACTATTGTTTGTACAGATGAACGCGGTACCTTCAGGCGTTTGGAAATTGCTCCCAAGGATGATCCAGACCTGTGGAGGTATACCATTTTTTTCATGGGGACTTGGCTGATTTCTTTGGATCTTCCCATGATGTCAAGCAAAGAGGCACTGAGTTAGAAGGTAGGCCTTGAAATACATCCACAGGTACACCTTCAATTGACTCCAATTATGTCAATTAGCTTATCAGAAGCTTCTAAAGCCATGACATCATTATCTGGAATTGTTCAAGCTGTTTAAATGCACAGTCAACTTAGTGTATGTAAAATTCTGACCCACTGGAATTGTGATACAGTGAATTATAAGTGAAATAATCTGTCTGTTAACAATTGTTGGAAAAAGGACTTGCGGCTTGCACAAAGTAGATGTCCAAACCGACTTGCCAAAACTATAGTTTGTTCGCAAGAAATTTGCAGAGTGGTTGAAAAACAAGTTTTCATTTCTCTAACCTAAGTGTATGTAAACTTCCGGTCTCAACTGTGTATACTATCTAAGCAGAAGATACAGCTCCTTCAAATGTTGATATTTGGTTGCGTTCACAATTCAATATTCAGTTTGCCTTCAAATTGATGACTGATATGTTGGTTTCACTGTCACTGTTTGATGGGGTTGAGGTCAGGGCTATGTGCAGGCCAGTGAAGTTCTTCCACACCGATCTTGACAAAACATTTCCGTATGGACCTCACTTTGTGCACGGGGGCATTGTCATGCTAGAACAGGAAATGACCTTTTCCAAACTGTTGCTACAAAGTTGGAAGCACAGAATCGTCTAGAATGTCATTGTATGCTGTAGCATTAAGATTTCCCCTCTCTAAAACTAAGGGGCCGAGCCCGATACATGAAAAACTGCCCCAGACCATTATTGCTCCTCCACCAAACTTTACAGTCAGTATCCAGCAAATCCCAGATTCGTCCGTTGGACTGCCCGATGTTGAAGCGTGATTCATCACTCCAGAGAACATGTTTCCACTGCTCCAGAGTCCAATGGCCACAAGCTTTTTCACCACTCCAGCTGACTCTTTGCATTGCACATGGTGATCTGAGGCTTGTGTGTAGCTGCTCGGCCATGGAAACACATTTCATGATGCTCCCAATGAGCCACTCTTGCGCTGACGTTGCTTCTAGAGGCAGTGCTTCAACATTTTGAAGGGTTGTCCACATACTTTAGGGCATCATGAATTTGGCATCCTATTTATAGGGGTAATTGTAACTACTTCTAATCTTCCAAAGACCCAACCAACCGTGGATGAGTTAAACTATACCTAGCTACACGTTGAGATGATGGTATCATTTGTTGGGCAAATCAGATGTTAATGTAGCCTACATAAACATAGCTTCATTACGAATTTACTTTCACATACAGCTTGTGTAAGAAAAGTTAGGAGTCTACACAAATGATCGTGGAAGCTGATCAAAGTCTAAATGTGTTTACGTGATAGCTCAGCTGAAACAAACACAGCTTGTTTCCAAAGCTAAGCAGGGTACGTACGGTGCCTTCCGAAAGTATTCATACCCCTTATTCTACCTTTTTATTATAGCCTGAATTCAAAATAGATTAAATAAATACAAATTGTCAACCATCTGCACACAATACCCCATAATGACAAAGTGAAATCATGTTTTTAGAAATATTTGCACATTTACTCAAAATTGAAATGCAGAAGGATCTCATTTACACAATTATTCACACCTTTTAGCAGTGGTTACAGCTTTGAGTCATCTTGGGAATGTCTGTATCAGCTTTGCACATCTGGATTTGGGGATTTAAAAAAAAATTATTCTTCCTTGCAGATTTGATCAAGCTCTTAAGTTAGATGTGGAGCGATGGTGTACAGCAGTCTTTCCACAGATTTGAAATGCGATTCATATCTGGGCTTTGGCTTGGCCACTCAACGATTTTCTTGTTCTTGTTCTGAAGCCATTCCAGCCTTGCTTTGGCTGTATGCTTGGGGTCATTGTGTCCTGTTGGAACGTAAATCTTCATCCCAGTATAAGGTTGTGTGCACTCTGAAGCAGGATCTCATCAAGGATTTGCCTGTATTTTGCGCCATTCATTTCCCCCTCTCTCCTTACCAGTCTCCCAGACCCCGCTGCTGAAAAGCATCCCCATAGCATGATGCTGTCACCACTGTGCTTCATGGTAGGGAGGATGTTAGACAGGTGATGACCTGTGCCTGGTTTTCTCCCCACATAGCGCTTTGCATTCAGGCCAAAGAGTCAGACCACATAATATTTTGCCTATGCTCTCAGTCTTTCACATGCCTTTTTGCAAATAGGTGTGCTCTCATGTGCCTTTTTCTCAGGAGTGGCTTCTGTCTGTCCATTCTCCCATGAAGCCCAGATTGGTGCAGTGCCATGGAACTATGTAGTTTTGTCAGAGTGGTCATTGGCTTCTTGGTCACCTCCCTGAGCAAGGTCCTTCTTGCCCGGTTGCACAGTTTGGTTGGATGGCCAACTTTAGGCAGAGGCTGGATAGTTAAATCTTTTTTTCTTTTAAACATTTCTCAATGATGGAGATCACTGTGCTCTTTAAATCTTTCAACACTCTAGAAATGGTTTATTATCCTTCCCCAGATATATGCCTCATCACAATTCTATCTCGGAGATCTACGGATGGTTCCTTGAACTTCATGGTATAGTTTCTGCTCTAACGTGCACTGTCAACTGTGGGATATTATATCAAACAGGTGTGTTTCTTTCTAAATCATGTTCAAACAATGCAATTAACAACAGTTGGACTCTAATCAAGTTGTATCACAAGAATGATCAAAGGAAATTGAATGCATCTGAGCTCAATTTAGAGCATCATAGCAAGGAGGTTTGAATACTTTTGTAAATTATATATTTCTGTATTTAATTTTCCATAAGTTTGCTAAAATGTCTAAAAACAGTTTTTTTTTTCACTTTGGGATTATGGGGTATTGTGTGTAGTCGTAGTGAAGAGAATCTGCACTGCAGAGCTTACTGACTTAATCCTCTTCGTGCCTTGAGGCACATAAGGCTTCCACAAGAAAGTGCCTCTTTATCTGGTCTGCAGCCTTCTTGGTGAATGTTCCCCAGGTCAGGCCACACTCCATCTCCTTCTCTATGTCGCTTTATAGCATCCTAGCTTCCTCTTTCCATCAGGTTCCCAGCGTAGGGCAATATCAGGGGGGGGTTTCTGGTCGTAGTCTGGCAGAGAAAATGGGTTGCTTAATAAAGTAGAAGACAGGGTCTAGGGCCCTTTATCAGGTGTAGAGTAGAGTTGAATGGTGGGAACCCGTTTACCCAGATTTACCAGGATTTACCTCCCAAAACCACTCCACTTTCTCTGGATAAATAACTGCCAGAAACCAGTAAGTTATAATAAATGAGTTATATGAACAGCATGGTGTGAAATGGAACTGTTGGGCCTCCTGAGTGGTGCAGTGGTCTAAGGCACTGCATCTAAGTGCTAGCTGTGCCACTAGAGATCCTGGTTTGACTCCATGCTCTGTTGCAGCTGGCCACGACTGGGAGACCCAAGGGGTGGCGCACAATTGGCCCAGCGTCATCCGGGCCAATTGTGTCTCATCGCCCACAAGCAACTCATGTTTTCTCTTTCATGCCCTGCAGTATTGGGAAAGAAATCCCTTTGTTTACAGAAAACCTTTCCCGCCAAGAACTCTAACGGCTAAAGAATGAAATTTGGCACAATATTCATAAGATAGGAATATTAACAATGGTATGTGAGGATCTAAAGAATAATCCTGTCATATGATTTATTATTTTGTGATGTCATTAAGGGTGGTATAATGAAGTAACTGTAACTCTGAAAGTGTACGCATCTTATAGGACTTTTGTGGTTTAGTACGTTAACCTGCGTCACTGCTTCATTGCTCCAGACCACTCCAAGGGGGAGTTAGTTCACATTTGTACATGCCAAACTAAAAGTAATTGGAAAGGTAGATACAAATTATTTGTGACATTGTGGTTACAATAAAGAATGTAGACAATATGTAAACAAGATGTTGTGTTTTATTTACAGTAGTGATGGACAGCTGGAAGAATTTTGGAAACATGTTTTCAAACACTTGTTTTTCACAACGATACTGTAATTGTCACGATCGTCTAATGAATTAACGGACCAAGGCGCAGTGAACATATAGTTCCACATGTTTAATCAAATGAAACTCACAAAAACAACAAAGAAGAATAAACGATACGTGAAGCTCAAGTAGTGCTCACAGGCAACTACACAGAAACAAGATCCCACAAAAACCAGCGGGGCAATGGCTGCCTAAATATGATCCCCAATCAGAGACAATGATAAACAGCTGCCTCTGATTGGGAACGATACCAGGCCAACATAGAAATAAATGCACTAGATCACCCACCCTAGTCACTGTTATGCAGGTGAATGAGGACCCAAAAGCGACTTGGCGAAAACAGAGTCTTTAATCCAGTTAAAGGAAATAGCAATACTCCTAGACAAATCGGAGCGGTAAATAAAGCATAAAAACAATTTCACTCGTAATCACGAGAACAGACTGGAGACTCGATAATAGACTGCAGGTTGCCTCGGGAAGGCACTTGACCGTAGCAGACTCAGACACCTGCTCACCACGCAGCATCTGAGGGAAACACGACACGACAGGGCGATACAAAGACACAGCACGGTGAACAATATACAAGGATCCGACAGGGCAGAAACGGAAAACAAGGGGAGAAATAGGGACTCTAATCAGGGGAAAAGATAGGGAACAGGTGTGGGAAGACTAAATGATTGATTAGGGGAATAGGAACAGCTGGGAGCAGGAACGGAACGATAGAGAGAAGAGAGAGAGAGAGGGAGAGAGAAAAAGGGGAACGAACCTAAAAAGACCAGCAGGGGGAAAACGAACAGAAGGAAAAGCAAAATGGCAAGACAATATAAGACAAAACATGACAGTACCCCCCCACTCACCGAGCGCCTCCTGGCGCACTCGAGGAGGAATCCTGGCGGCAACGGAGGAAATCATCAATCAGTGAACGGTCCAGCACGTCCCGAGACGGAACCCAACTCCTCTCCTCAGGACCGTAACCCTCCCAATCCACTAAGTATTGGTGACCCCGTCCCCAAGAACGCATGTCCATGATCCTACGTACCTTGTAAATAGGTGCGCTCTCGACAAGGATGGGAGGGGGGGAGGGAAGACGAACGGGGGTGCGAAGAAAGGGCTTGACACAGGAGACATGGAAGACAGGATGGACGCGACGAAGATGTCGCGGAAGAAGCAGTCGCACAGCGACAGGATTGACGACCTGGGAGACATGGAACGGACCAATGAACCACGGAGTCAACTTACGAGAGGCTGTCGTAAGAGGAAGGTTGCGAGTGGAAAGCCACACTCTCTGGCCGCAACAATACCTAGGACTCTTAATCCTACGTTTATTGGCGGCTCTCACAGTCTGTGCCCTGTAACGGCAAAGTGCAGACCTCACCCTCCTCCAGGTGCGCTCACAACGTTGGACAAACGCTTGAGCGGAGGGATCGCTGGACTCGGCAAGCTGGGATGAGAACAGAGGAGGCTGGTAACCCAGACTACTCTGAAACGGAGATAACCCGGTAGCAGACGAAGGAAGCGAGTTGTGAGCGTATTCTGCCCAGGGGAGCTGTTCTGCCCAAGACGCAGGGTTTCTGAAAGAAAGGCTGCGTAGTATGCGACCAATCGTCTGATTGGCCCTCTCTGCTTGACCGTTAGACTGGGGATGAAACCCGGAAGAGAGACTGACGGACGCACCAATCAAACGACAGAACTCCCTCCAAAACTGTGACGTGAATTGCGGGCCTCTGTCTGAAACGGCGTCTAACGGGAGGCCATGAATTCTGAACACATTCTCGATGATGATTTGTGCCGTCTCCTTAGCGGAAGGAAGTTTAGCGAGGGGAATGAAATGTGCCTCCTTAGAGAACCTATCGACAACCGTAAGAATCACAGTCTTCCCCGCAGACAAAGGCAGACCGGTAATGAAGTCTAGGGCGATGTGAGACCATGGTCGAGAAGGAATGGGGAGTGGTCTGAGACGACCGGCAGGAGGAGAGTTACCTGACTTAGTCTGCGCGCAGTCCGAACAAGCAGCCACGAAACGGCGCGTGTCACGCTCCTGAGTCGGCCACCAAAAGCGCTGGCGAATAGAAGCAAGAGTGCCTCGAACACCGGGATGACCAGCTAACTTGGCAGAGTGAGCCCACTGAAGAACAGCCAGACGAGTGGAAACAGGGACGAAAAGAAGGTTACTAGGACAAGCGCGCGGCGACGCAGTGTGCGTGAGTGCTTGCTTAACCTGTCTTTCAATTCCCCAGACTGTCAACCCGACAACACGCCCATAAGGAAGAATCCCCTCGGGATCAGTAGAAGCCACAGAAGAACTAAAAAGACGGGATAAGGCATCAGGCTTGGTGTTCTTGCTACCCGGACGGTAAGAAATCACAAACTCGAAACAAGCGAAAAACAACGCCCAACGAGCTTGACGAGCATTAAGTCGTTTGGCAGAACGGATGTACTCAAGGTTCTTATGGTCTGTCCAAACGACAAAAGGAACGGTCGCCCCCTCCAACCACTGTCACCATTCGCCTAGGGCTAAGCGGATGGCGAGCAGTTCGCGGTTACCCACATCATAGTTGCGTTCAGATGGCGACAGGCGATGAGAAAAATAAGCGCAAGGATGAACCTTATCGTCAGACTGGAAGCGCTGGGATAGAATGGCTCCCACGCCTACCTCTGAAGCGTCAACCTCGACAATGAATTGTCTAGTGACGTCAGGAGTAACGAGGATAGGAGCGGACGTAAAACGTTCTTTTAGAAGATCAAAAGCTCCCTGGGCGGAACCGGACCACTTAAAACACGTCTTGACAGAAGTAAGAGCTGTGAGAGGGGCAGCAACTTGACCGAAATTACGAATGAAACGCCGATAGAAATTAGCGAAACCTAGAAAGCGCTGCAACTCGACACGTGACCTTGGAACGGGCCAATCACTGACAGCTTGGACCTTAGCGGAATCCATCTGAATGCCTTCAGCGGAAATAACGGAACCGAGAAAAGTAACGGAGGAGACATGAAAAGAGCACTTCTCAGCCTTCACGTAGAGACAATTCTCTAAAAGGCGCTGGAGAACACGTCGAACGTGCTGAACATGAATCTCGAGTGACGGTGAAAAAATCAGGATATCGTCAAGATAGACAAAAACAAAGATGTTCAGCATGTCTCTCAGAACATCATTAACTAATGCCTGAAAAACAGCTGGCGCATTGGCGAGACCAAACGGCAGAACCCGGTACTCAAAATGCCCTAACGGAGTGTTAAACGCCGTTTTCCACTCGTCCCCCTCTCTGATGCGCACGAGATGGTAAGCGTTACGAAGGTCCAACTTAGTAAAGCACCTGGCTCCCTGCAGAATCTCGAAGGCAGATGACATAAGGGGAAGCGGATAACGATTCTTAACCGTTATGTCATTCAGCCCTCGATAATCCACGCAGGGGTGCAGAGTACCGTCCTTTTTCTTAACAAAAAAAAACCCCGCCCCGGCCGGAGAGGAAGAAGGCACTATGGTACCGGCGTCAAGAGACACAGACAAATAATCCTCGAGAGCCTTACGTTCGGGAGCCGACAGAGAGTATAGTCTACCCCGAGGAGGAGTGGTCCCCGGAAGGAGATCAATACTACAATCATACGACCGGTGAGGAGGAAGGGAGTTGGCTCGGGACCGACTGAAGACCGTGCGCAGATCATGATATTCCTCCGGCACTCCTGTCAAATCGCCAGGTTCCTCCTGAGAAGTGGGGACAGAAGAAATGGGAGGGATGGCAGACATTAAACACTTCACATGACAAGAGACGTTCCAGGATAGGATAGAATTACTAGACCAATTAATAGAAGGATTATGACATACTAGCCAGGGATGACCCAAAACAACAGGTGTAAAAGGTGAACGAAAAATCAAAAAAGAAATAGTCTCACTGTGGTTACCAGATACTGTGAGGGTTAAAGGTAGTGTCTCAAATCTGATACTGGGAAGATGACTACCATCTAAGGCGAACATGGGCGTAGGCTTGTCTAACTGTCTGAAAGGAATGTAATGTTTCCGAGCCCATGCTTCGTCCATGAAACAACCCTCAGCCCCAGAGTCTATCAAGGCACTGCATGTAGCACCCAAACCGGTCCAGCGTAGATGGACCGACATAGTAGTACAGGATCTAGATGGAGAGACCTGAGTAGTAGCGCTCACCAGTAGCCCTCCGCTTACTGATGAGCTCTGGCTTTTACTGGACATGAATTGACAAAATGTCCATCAAATCCGCAATAGAGGCACAGGCGGTTGGTGATCCTCCGTTCCCTCTCCTTAGTCGAGATGCGAATACCTCCCAGCTGCATGGGCTCAGTCTCTGAGCCAGAGGAGGGAGATGGTTGCGATGCGGAGCAGGGAAACACCGTTGACGCGAGCTCTCTTCCACGAGCTTGGTGACGAAGATCTACCCGTCGTTCTATGCGGATGGCGAGAGCAATCAAAGAGTCCACACTGGAAGGAACCTCCCGGGAGAGAATCTCATCCTTGACCACTGTGTGGAGTCCCTCCAGAAAACGAGCGAGCAGCGCCGGCTCGTTCCAGTCACTAGAGGCAGCAAGAGTGCGAAACTCTATAGAGTAATCCGTTATGGATCGATCACCTTGGCATAGGGAAGCCAGAGCCCTAGAAGCCTCCCTACCAAAAACTGAACGGTCAAAAACCCGAATCATCTCCTCTTTAAAGTTCTGGTAATTGTTTGAACAATCAGCCCTTGCCTCCCAGATAGCTGTGCCCCACTCTCGAGCCCGGCCAGTAAGGAGTGAAATGACGTAAGCAACCCGAGCTCTCTCTCTAGAGTATGTGTTGGGTTGGAGAGAGAACACAATATCACACTGGGTGAGAAAGGAGCGGCACTCCTTGGGCTGCCCGGAGTAGCAAGGTGGGTTATTAACCCTAGGTTCCGGAGGCTCGGCAGACCAGGAAGTAACAGGTGGCACGAGACAAAGACTCTGGAACTGTCCAGAGAGGTCGGAAACCTGAGCGACCAGGTTCTCCATGGCATGACGAGCAGCAGACAATTCCTGCTCGTGTCTGCCGAGCATGGCTCCTTGGATCTCGACGGCAGTGTTACGAGCGTCTGTAGTCGCTGGGTCCATTCTTTGGTCGGATCCTTCTGTTATGCAGGTGAATGAGGACCCAAAAGCGACTTGGCGAAAACAGAGTCTTTAATCCAGTTAAAGGAAATAGCAATACTCCTAGACAAATCGGAGCGGTAAATAAAGCATAAAAACAATTTCACTCGTAATCACGAGAACAGACTGGAGACTCGATAATAGACTGCAGGTTGCCTCGGGAAGGCACTTGACCGTAGCAGACTCAGACACCTGCTCACCACGCAGCATCTGAGGGAAACACGACACGACAGGGCGATACAAAGACACAGCACGGTGAACAATATACAAGGATCCGACAGGGCAGAAACGGAAAACAAGGGGAGAAATAGGGACTCTAATCAGGGGAAAAGATAGGGAACAGGTGTGGGAAGACTAAATGATTGATTAGGGGAATAGGAACAGTTGGGAGCAGGAACGGAACGATAGAGAGAAGAGAGAGAGAGAGGGAGAGAGAAAAAGGGGAACGAACCTAAAAAGACCAGCAGGGGGAAAACGAACAGAAGGAAAAGCAAAATGACAAGACAATATAAGACAAAACATGACAGTCACACCCCGACCTAATCAAAATAGAGAATAAAATGGCTCTCTATGGTCAGGGCGTGACAGTAGTACTGTAGTACTGTAGTAGGTGTAGCCGATCATGCAAACAATGTTTCCTATTAGCAGGACAATAGACTCTTCATAGCCTGGTGACTGTAGGTGTGAAATCTCCCATTTGCAATGTATTCGATGCTTAAGTACTCTAAAATGTTAGATTTCTAACTCAATACCTCATGCAACCGCAAAATGTTGGAAAACCATATAGATTGCGAAATAGTTGGGAAGAGATTCCATGGCACATGGGTCATGAATTGACACGCAACTCTTCATAGTCCGGCTGCTGTAGGTGTGAAAATCACCCAATTTGGCACTAACATTTCTTCATCAATCTCTTTATGCTTTCATCAATAAAATAACGAGATAAAATACATTCAAAATGCAGATGTTTATTTAAGCTACATTTTAGTTGCACTCCCCCCCCAGCTCCACGACCATGGGTAAAACCTTGCTGAGATGATCAATGTATTTGTTGTATTGTTGTTGTCACGGCCGTTGAAAGAACTGGAGCAAGGTGCAGGGTGGCGAGCGTACATTTTCTTTATTAGAATGAAAAGACACCGAAAAAAAACAATAAACACTACAAAACAAACCTGTGACGCTAAAGGCTATGTTCCATAAACAAAGTCAACTTCCCACAAAGACAGGTGAGAAAAGGGCTACCTAAGTATGGTTCTCAATCAGAGACAACGATTGACAGCTGTCCCTGATTGAGAACCATACCCGGCCAAACATAGAAATACAAATAATAGAACATAGAATACCCACCTCAAATCAAATCCTGACCAAACCAAATAGAGACATAAAAAGGATCTCTAAGGTCAGCGCGTGACAGTACCCCCCACCCCCCCTCCCCAAAGGTGAGGACTCCGGCTGAACCTATAGGGGAGGGTCTGGGTGGGCATCTATCTGTGGTGGCGGCTCAGGTGCGGGATGCAGAACACGCTCCACCACTGGCTCACCCCACTTTGGTGGCACCTCTGGTGCGGGGATCCCCGTAGCGGGCCCCGGACTGGGCATCCTCGTTGCGGGCCCTGGATTGGAGGCCGTCTCTGGGAGCCCCGGACTGGAGGCCGTCTCTGGGAGCCCCGGAATGGAGGCCGTCTCTGGGAGCCCCGGACTGGAGGCCGTCGCTGGAGGCCCCCGGACTGGAGTCCGTCGCTGCAGGCCCCCGGACTGGAGTCCGTCGCTGGAGGATCCGGACTGGAGTCCGTCGCTGGAGGCTCCGGACTGGAGGCCGTTGTTGGAGGCTTCGTGCCATGACTACTCGCTGGAGGCTTCGTGCTACGGATCACCACTGGAGATGGCTCAGGTCTAAACTCCGACTCCGCCAATCTCCCCGTGTTCCCCGCCCCACAAGTCTTGGGGGGGCTGCCCCTTGTGCCTGCTTCGCTGACTTGCCTCCTCATATCGCTGCCACTCCGCCTTAGCTGCCTCCATCTCCTCCCCTGGATGGAGATACTTCCCTTTCCGTCCAGGATCTCCTGATATGTCCAGGAATCCTCTTTACCATGCTGCTTGGTCCTTTGGTGGTGTGTAGTTCTGTCACGGCTGTCGTTGAAGGAAGACCAAAGCACAGCGTGGTGAGCGTACATTTTCCTTTTATTATATAATGTCGCCAACAAAACAATAAACAATACAAACGACCGTGAAGCTTACAAGGAAAGAGTCCCACAAACAAAGCTAACTACCCACACTGAAAGGAGGGAAAAAGGGCTACCTAAGTATGATACCCAATCAGAGACAACGATAGACAGCTGTCCCTGATTGAGAACCATACCCGGTCAAAAAATAGAAATAAAGTAACATAGAAAACAAAACATAGAATGCCCACCCCACTTCACACCCTGACCTAACCAAATAGAGAAATAGAACGTCTCCCTAAGGTCAGGGTGTGACACTAGGCTTATGTATTTCAACGTTAAGCGGTCAAATTAGCGCTGTATTATTGTTTTCAACCTTTAATCCCACAAAATGTGCATTAACTCTAACGAGTGTTGTGGCCTCGATGCCATCTTGTTTCTGGGCTAAAAGTATATTTGGCCACCCCTGTGCTCACCGAGTTTCGTCATTGAAATCTGTTCCGTTTCCTGGAAATGGCCACGTCCATTTGGTAATGAAATGTCCATTTGCCCAATAGAACCAGTCACTTTCAGGTGGAATTTTCCAGAACAGCAGGAAAAAGTCTCACAATTTAAAATGTTAAATCGCGGAAACAGTGTGTCCTGGAAACTTTATTTGTTGACTTCCCGGGGGACCAGGCTCTGGGGGATAACCTGAGGCCATCGGCCTATTTTAATAACACCCTTGGACATCTAGTAAGGAACCGTCCATTTTCCATATGGAGATCCTCATCAACCATGAAGGAAATGCCACAAGCGTCCCTTTTGCAGGGCAGGAAAGTGGTCCAATTCACACACTTATCAAGAGAACATCCTTGGAAATCTCTAATGCCTCTGATCTGGCGGACTGACTAAACACAAATGCTTTGTTTGCAAATTATGCCTGAGTGTTGGAGTGTGTCCCTGGCTATCCATAAATAAATAAAAACACAAATTGTGCCACCTGGTTTGCTTAATACAAGGAATTTGAAATTATTAATACTTTTACTTTTGATACTTAAGTATATCTTAGCAATTACATTTGCTTTTGAAACTTAAGTATATTTAAAAACAAATACTTTAAGACTTTACTCAAGTAGTATTTTACTGGGTGACTTTAACTTTTACTTGAGTCATTTCCTATAAAGGTATCTTTTCTTTTATGATAATTATTTTATGATTATTTTATTATAATTGGGTACTTTTTCCACCACTGCACTCAGGGTTGGGACAGACAGACAACCCATCTCAGTAGGGAGCGCAGTTCACAATGCATGTAGACCTATCATCTCTGAAAGTTTTTTTTGCTTGTGGCAGGTAGGCCTGCATTTGCTGCAGCATAGTCTATGGTATGATAAGGACAACAAAAGTATTTCTGTTAACTGTTGAAAGAGATATAGGAATGAAGCAACAATAGAGAGAGAAAGAGGAGGTAGGCTATCAACATTAGGGGAAATGTTATGAAAGGTATACAGTGCATTCGGAAAGTATTCAGACCACTTCACTTTTTCCACAGTTTGTTACGTTACAGTCTTATTCTGAAATGGATTAAAAAATAATCCTCATCAACCCACACACAACACCCCATAATGCCAAAGCAAAAACAGGTTTTTATACATTTTTGCAAATGTATAAATAATTAAATGAAATATCACTTTTACATACAATACCAGTCAAAAGTTTGGACACCTACTCTTTCAACGGTTTTTCTTTAGTTTGACTATTTTCACTAATTTCACTAAGTTGCCCTTACACAGCCTGGAGGTGTGTTGGGTCATTGTCCTGATGAAAAACAAATTATAGTCCCACTAAGCGCAAACCAGATGGGATGGCATATCACTGCAGAATGTTGTGGTAGCCATGCTGGTTAAGTGTGCCTAGAATTAAAAAAAAATCACTGGCAATGTCACCAGCCAAGCACCCCCACCCCATCACACCTCCTCCTTCATGAATCACGATGGGAACCACACATGCAGAGATCATCCGTTCACCTACTCCGCGGTTGGAACCACAAATCTCAAATTTGGACTCATCAGACCAAAGGACATGCTTCCCCGCTCTAATGTCTATTGCTCGTGTTTCTTCGCCCAATAAAGTATTTTCTTCTTATTGTAGTGGTTTCTTTGCAGGAATTCGACCACGAAGGCCTGATTCACACAGTCTCCTCTGAACAATTGATGTTGAGATGTGTCTGTTACTTGAACTCTGTGACGCATTTATTTGGGCTGGTAACTCTAATGACCTTATACTCTGCAGCAGAGGGAACTCTGGGCTTTCCAGGTGGATTTCCTCACGTTGGCAGCTGAGAACCGGAAGCGCTGTTCGTCATGTTCCCGGCACGGAGTATCGGAGGAAGTAAAGGACGAGCTTGGAAGTTGGGAAATACCGACGGATCTCGACTCGCTCGCCACCTTGACCATTTGGATCGATGGGCGACTACGGGAACGAAGGAAGGAGAGGAGAGGAGATTTCAATCGCCCGCCCAAGGAGTCCACCTTGCCTTCAAGGCATCCCGGAAGTCCCCGAAGGCTCTGTTGCCGAGAGAACCCGAGGCTACCCGAGTTCCCCCGAGAGTCTCCAAAGTCCGTCGTTTCCCCTCTTGCCGAGCCAATACATCTAGGCAGAGCTAGGCTGTATCCAGCCGAACGGCTATACAGGCTTCACACTAAGTTGCCTGTATTGCGGGACTACTAGTCATTTCGTCTCCACCCGTCCACTAAAAGACCAGGCTCACCGGTAGGAGCGAGTAGTGGGCCATGGTGGGCCATACGGATAACTTTTCCTCTTCCCTTACTCACACCCCTTTTCATGCCATTTTGTTGTTGGGGAACCAGTCGAAATCTCTCTGGGTACTCATCGACTCTGAGAGCTTTATAGACGCTACCCTGGCATCCGAGCTGGGCAACCCCACTCAGTCCCTCTCCATTCCCATGGACGTTAGAGTGCTGGACGGGCGCTCTATAGGCCGAGTCACCCACAATTCCACCCCCATCAACCTACGTGTGTCAGCGAACCACAGCGAGAGGAACCAATTCCTGCTCATTAAGTCTCCTCAGGTTCCCGTGGTATTAGGATTCTCTTGGCTCCAGCGACACAATCCCCTCATTGACTTGTCTGCTGGTGCCATCATGGGCTGGAGCCCGTTCTGCCACGGTCATTGCCTGAAGTCAGAGCAGCCTTCCCAGGGACGTCTTCCTGGGGGCTCAGAAGTTGCTACGGACCTCTCCGCCATTCCCGCGGAGTACCAGGGCCTCCGGGAGGTATTCATTAAGGACCGGGCCACTTTGCTTCCGCCGCACCAACCCTATGACTGCAGGAATGACCTTCTCCCAGGCACCACTCCATCCCGGGGAAGACTGTACTGGGTCCGGAGACCAAGGCTATGGAGACCTACTCTACATTAAAGACTCCCCCTCCGGCACAGGGTTCTTTGTGAAGAAGAAGGACAAGGCCCTGCATCCGTGCATCGACTTCCGGGGCCCTAACTACGCTACCACTCATCTCCTTGGCATTCGACACGCTCCAGGGGGCCACCGTGTTCTCCAAGCTGGACCTATGGAACACCTACCACCTGTTGTGGATACTGGAAGGGGACAAGTGGAAGACTGCCTTCAACACGGCCAGCTGTCACTACGAGTATCTTGTCATGCCATTTGGCCGTACCAACGCCCCAGCTGTGTTCCAGGCTCTGGTTAATGATGTTCTCTGCGACATGTTCAACCAGTTCGTCATCATCTTGTAACGGGTATCGTCCTCTTCGTCCGAGGAGGAGTAAGGATCGGACCAAAACGCAGCGTGGTAAGTGTCCATATTGATTTATTAAAAATACACAACTGAACACTGGAACAAAATTATAAACGTGAAATATACAAAACCGAAACAGTACCGTGTGGCCCAAACACTCACACGGAAACATACAACTCAAAAGTGAAACCCAGGCTACCTAAGTATGATTCTCAATCAGAGACAACTAACGACACCTGCCTCTGATTGAGAACCATACTAGGCTGAACTCAAAACCCCAACATAGAAAAACACACATAGACTGCCCACCCCAACTCACGCCCTGACCATACTAAATAAAGACAAAACAAAGGAAATAAAGGTCAGAACGTGACACATCTACCTCGACGACATCCTCGTCTTTCCCACTCCGCCCAAGAACACGTGCTCAACTTCCGACAGGTTCTCCAACGCCTCCTGGAGAACCAGCTTTTTGTGACAGCGGAGAAGTGTGAATTCCATCGCTCCACCTACCGTTCTGTACCTTACTGACTCTGCCCTGGATTACTGACCTCTGACTGCCCTGACCCCGAGCCTGCCTTCCGTTCTGCACCTTACTGACTCTGCCCTGGATTACTGACCTCTGACTGCCCTTGACCTGTCTTTTGCCTGCCCCCTGTTTGGTCAATAAACATCTGTGAAACATTCAAACTGACTGTATCTGGGTCTTATCCTGAGTCATGATACGTATACATAGTTCTTATGGTTGTGGAAATTAGATTGACGTAACAAGTTAATGTATTTAAATTGACGATTACCCTAATCTCAACTTTTACAATGCTGGTTGAATATAGATGAAAACAGTGCTGGTTGATAACTTTTTTCAAATCCAATGTATTTTCCACGTTGATCACATGTCACAATACATTGAAAAATGACTTTGAAACAACAGTGATTCAACCAGTGTGTGCCCAGTGGGAACTGAGAGTATATGTGTCAAAGGAACTTGCGGTGAGAGAGACCTGTGACTCCAAAAGCGGTCAGTTTCAAAATCAACACATTGTACATTAAAAAAAACACCCAATGCAGAACCAGATTGAAAACATTAGTGCATCACATGCTTTTTTTATTTCGTCCAAAAACATGGCATTTTGACAACTTGTTACAAAAAAATGTAGTTTAAATAAAATAGCAAATCGACAGTTTAATGAGGTAAAAGCAGAATCATTTAAGGCACGTTTCTCAACTGTTATTATTATTACTTCTATATTTTATGCTCAACTTCAAACACCACAGTGATTCTGGAGGAACAAAAACGAAAAGGAGTAGCTTTCCTCAGGAAAGTAATTTTACATATGCACTCATTAAATTATACAATTTGAGTATGTTAATAAACATGGAAATATCATAGTAATGTGTTCCAGATACCATGTGTCCTTCTTCAACATGTATATGCAGCCTACCCTTAGTAATACCGTATATTAAACCGTATATTCTTTCTTGTTGTTTCATGCTGGCAGTAATGCAATACAAGTACACACACTACACTTAAATGAATCATCCATTTTATGTCTCAGCTAAGCGTTATTAAAACGACAGTTTCTGAGCTGCATTGATGAAAGAGACAGATCCGTCTTGATATAGAGTTTTTTAGTGCGGTCGTCTGTCTAAGCAAGGAAACATTCGAGGGACGTTGTGGGGCGTTTCCAATAAAACGGGACGTGTCTTTTGGTCAGTGGTTAAGAGCTCAAAATATGGACAGACCACATTTCTGTCAAGGCCCCTACAGCACCTCCGAAGTCATAAAAAGGTGATTACTCCATAACATAACCTCTTCCCCTTTTTAAAGCCATGGGATTGCAAAAGCAAGGAGTACCATTTGAAGGGAACATGTATGCGATTGTGGATCGAGTCATTGTAGACAGCATAACTTCAATTAGGCCAACATTTACAACTGGTAACACATTTGTTGAGTAGATTATTATAGTTTACTCTAATAGCGCCGATCCAAGCACTCACCATTTCTCGTAGGGCTTTATACGTGGTCGGAATGGTCCGAATCATCTAGACTTTGCTATTGCCCAATACTATAGTGTTTTCAAATGTAACATCCAAATGTGATGTCCAAAGGATTTCAAATCTCTCAGGAAAGTTAGAATTACACCATCCATGTCCATATACGTTTTAGGGGGCTAGATGTATGACAGTACTTGAGATGGGAAACTGACCATTATCAAACAGATATACATAAGATAAAGATAAGTATGATATAATATACACTACCTTCAATTGGTTTGGTAGAACAAATAATGTTGTCCTTCTCATACACAGTTATACCAGTTGACTTAATATTACATGCAACCTGCCTTCATTACAGTATGTTCTTTTTCGTACTTAAATGAGGAATCAACAAACACACCAACAGATATTGAGCCTTGGCAACCATTGGTTGTTTGTCAGCCAATAGCAAATGCAGATAAATCCCCATCCGTGGCCAAATCCAATAATAACATGGCATCTTGAACTTTGAAGATAATCATTGCACTCTGTCAGGACAACAACTATATAAGTGGCAGCAAAACCGTATACTGAGCCATACTTTTTTCTCAGAACTGCCTTTGGCGTCCGCAGTACATATTAGACCAACATGTTATATGGAAGGTGACCTTGTAAGCTGTGAGCTTGTGGTTTTTCCTCTCCAGAAACGATCCAGAGAGGCTTATGTAAAAAAAAAAGCTTTAAAAAACATCACGTCATTCCAAATGTATTAGGCTATATAGGAATAAAAAGCAAGAAATACAAAACATTGTTCACTGTCCCAATGTCTTTGTGCCACACCTCTATAAAAATGTATATATCTCCCGTATGGTTGTGAGGACATTCCAGATGCACAGAGTTCATAGGGAGTCATGTAGTCTGAAAGAGTCTATGCAGTCTCTCATGTAGTCTACGGGTAGTCTACCTATACAGACAAAGCTGCCATGTTGCAGTTAGTTCCCAAAAAAGGAGAGGAGTCCAGTAGTCCACAGGCCTGGGCTGAGAGCTGAGAGCTGAACTCTACTTGAGTTTATGCCTCAAAAATAAAAAAAGAGCAAAGCTAAAGTATGTCCTCCAACCGCAGCAAGTTCACCAGTCGCAGTTCAGCTACGGGACCCCTCTCGTTCCACAAGCCCTCTTCTCTCCAACCACACCACTTCCAGGCCGACACCTGGAGTATAGTTACCAAGCAACAGCCAGGTGGTGTAGAGTTCACCTCCGTAACAAACTCCAAAGTCGTTATGGCGAGACGATAGTAACAGGGTAAAGCAGGAAGCGTTCCTCCCAATATAGTTGTCCCAGTGGTCGAACAGAGAGCGTGGGCAGAAGGTCTAACACTGCATCTGAAATGGCACCCTATTCCCTATATAGTGCACTAATTTGAACCAGGTATTGCACTACATAGAGAATAGGGGGCCATTTCAGATGCACTTGATGTCTATGAGAAGTCCAGTGGTCGAATCATCATGGTTGTTGCTCGTAGCGAGTAGCTGGGACCCTTAAAGTAGTGCCACTTGATGCCATTTAGCTTCCCGACGTGTTGCCCTTTGGTGAAGTACATTCCGTTGAGGTTGGACGGGCCGCAGGCGTCGAACCACCAACCTGGGCAGAGCAAGAACAGAGGGGAGAGGGGGGAGAGAATGAGATTTTTTTTAAACCCCTATGACAAAAACAGACATTAGTGTGTATGAAACGCTAAAAGAAAGACCGTAAACTTCACATTGAATTTCTCTGTCCTGGTTCTGTAATGTTGAACCTTGGACAGTGTGCCTACGTGAACTCCGGCACTAGCTATAGCAGTGGTTCAGACATGATCACAAAGGTATCGGGTCACTGTGGTGTAGGTACACAGGGGTTGCCGATACCTGTTGTTAACCACTTTTGGGACCTGTTTACACCCAATGGTATTTAGAGAAAGGGTAAAGGTGAATGGGCTCAAATAGGCTCTGTTGTGCATGGCATTTGTAAGAATTGCATTCCCTGCATATGACGCAGTTGCACCCCTTTCTTCTTCTCGCTTAACCTTTGCATATACTTTTTTAATCCAAATACATTACTAGCACCAAAGAGCACATGAAAATGAGCAACACAAATCTTTGCATTTCATCGTGTGGCTGGTGTGACGTGTCAGTCGGAGGTTGGGGCATAGCCTTTCCCCTCAGGCCTAAATACCAGTGCCAGTTTGGGCTGTGGCATTTCACAGAAGACCTACCAGTGAGTCCCACAGTTAGTACCGCTGTCCTTGCCTTTAGCATGGGTGTCACGTTGATAAAGGTTTCCCATTGGTTCCCTGTGACTTGTGTTTCCAGGGCCGAGATTTTACTATCTTGTAAAAACAGCTGCCCCCGTTAGAAACAGTTGATCTGTTTCCAGAACCGGATAGTCTTTTGTCATTGTCACCTCAGTACACTAATGAACATACAGTTGGCCTGGGTTAGGTCTGTTTAGTATGACTGAGCTTGTACTGTATGTATGTACGGTGCATTCGGCAAGTATTCAGACCCCTTGACTTTTCCCACATTTTGTTTACAGCATTATTCTAAAATTGATTAAATACAAAAAAATCCTCATCAATCTACACACAATACCCCATAACGCCAAATGGAAAACAGGTTTTTCGGAATTTTTGCAAATGTATTTCAAATTAAAAACTGAAATACCTCTGAATTGAGCTCAGGTGCATCCAGTTTCCATTGATCATCCTTGAGATGTTTCTACAACTTGATTACAGTCCATCTGTGGTAAACTCAATTGATTGGACATGATTTGGAAAGGCACACACCTGTCTATATAAGATCCCATAGTTGACAGTGCATGTCAGAGCAAAAACCAAGCCACGAGGTCGAAGGAATTGTCCTTCGGGGAGAAGAGCCTTGATCAGGGAGGTGAATACTTATGTAAATGCAATATTTACGTTTTTTAAAAAAGTATAAAAGCCTTTTTTTGCTTTGTCATTATGGGGTATTGTGTGTTGATGAGTAAATCAATTTTTAGAATAAGGCTGTTCCAAGGGGTCTGAATACTTTCCGAATGCACTGTATGTAGGTCAGTGGAGGCTGGTGGGAGGAGTTATAGGAGGACGGGCTAATTTCAGTGGCTGAAATGGAATAAATGGAATGGAGTCAAACATGTGGTTTCCATTTGGTGTATGTGTTTGATACTATTCAATTTATTCCATTCCAGTCATACAATGAGCCCGTCCTCCTATAGCTCCTCCCACCAACCTCCTCTGATGTAAGTAATTGCCATACTGACTTTACTTCCTTAATCTTTTTCTCCTCTTTGGTTACTAATGTTTTTCTCAATGCGTCTATTGACCCCATCGCTTACTACTGCACTGATAATATGTAAATATTATTACAGTGAATATGGTTTAAAAAAATTTTTAAAGTCAGTACCCTGTTAAGCACACTGCTGGATTGTGAGACTGGCTGGTTGAATGAGGAAAATATGCGGTCCTTAGATCGGAGTGGATACAATTGCCCGAGAATTAGAGTCACTTTGAATCTCCCTGACACTTGGTGCCCGGCTCATGGACATTTGTGATGCTCATTTGAAATCCCTTATGTGCTGTTGTGTTGAGTGGTGGGTGCAGAAGTTAGAGGATGCAGTAAGCTCCACACATGCCTCATTACTCTGTACTGTGGTGCAATGCCACATGCACAGGTCCGTGCCAAATTAACCCAAACAAGTGTCAGGGTTTGAGCTAGGCGGAGTCAGGCTGGTCTTGTAGTAGAACCAAGTTCTCTAGACAATTGACCAGGATGCATTACTATACTAGGAAAAATATAAACGCAACATGTAAAGTGTTGGTCCCATGTTTCATGAGCTGAAATAAAAGGTCCAGGAAATGTGTTTACATTCCTGCTAGTGAACATTTCTCCTTTGCCAAGTTAATCCATCCACCGGACAGGTGGGGCATATCAAGAAGCTGATTAAACAGCATGATCTTTACACAGATGCACCTTGTGTTGGGGACAGTAAAAAAGCCACTCTAAAATGTGCAGTTTTGTCACACAGCACATTGCCACAGATGTCTCAAGCTGTGAGGGAGCATGCAATTGGCATGCTGATTGCAGGAATGTCCACCAGAGCTGTTGCCAGATAATTTCATGTTAATATCTCTACTATAAGCCACTTCCAACGTCATATTAGAGAATTTGGCAGTACGTCCAACCGTCCTCACAACCGCAGATCACGGGTAACCACCCAAGCCCAGGACCTCCACATCCGGTTTCATCACATGTGGGATCGTCTAACACCAGCCACCTGGACAGCTGATGAAACTGAGTCTTTCTGTCTGCAATAAAGCCGTTATGTGGGGAAAAACTCACCCACTCACTCACTGCCCAGTCATGTGAAATCCATAGATTAGGGCCTAATGATTTAATTTCAATTGACTGATCTCCTTATATGATCTGTAACTCAGTAAAATCGTTGAAATTGTTGCATGTTGCATTTATGATGTTCTTCAGTATAAGATGAATCTTCCTTTGTGCCATGAGGTGGTGGTTTGTGGGGACTCTTCTTGTGCCATCTCTCAGTGTGGTGCATTATGGGGTCTCCCTTGCCAGATCACTAAATAGCACAGGAGGTTGGTGGCACCTTAATTGGGGAGAACGGGCTCCTGGTATTGGCTGGAGCGGAATTGGTGGAGTGGTGTTTGATACCATTCCATTCGCACCGTTCCAGCCATTATAATGAACCGTCCTCCTCTCAGCAGCCTCTACTGCTAAATAGTGCATTATGGGTGAAGTAGGCAAGAATTGCCTTTCTTTTTCGGCATCAGACCTGCCCAATTCTCACTTGAAACATCGTTTGTTTTGTGTTTAATAGGCTAAATTACACATTCTTTTAACATATGACCCCAGAGTGACCTGTTCTTTCAATTTGTAGTCTATGACATTTCAGATTTAGATATTATTATTTATCCCTAAGTCGTTTGGATGTAGTAAACTACTTTTTCAAAGTAACTTTAAGGGGTAGCTTAACGTCTTCCATTGTGACGTAATTGGCAGCTTGGTAAACTAGATTTTCAACACTGCAGTGTGGTGCATTATGGGGACACTGGTACTTACCCCCTGTGAGCATGAGGGCACACTTGCACATGCAGTTGTCATTGTCCATGTCCTTGGTGCTGAAGTCTGCCCCGTGGATCACCATACTGCTCTGCCTGCCCGCTGTCCCACTGTGACTCTTCAAGAACAGTCTGAGAGGAGGAGGAGGACAGAATAAGGGGATTAGAGGGAGAGTGGAGAAGAATACAGGAAGAGGAGGACGGAATAGAAGAGGGGGTTTAGAGGGAGAGAAGACATAACAAACTGTAAGAGACCTCCTGAGAGAGTTATATTTTCAGCAGTGACTGACTGTGTGCATGTGCTCTGCAAACAGTCTCTCCACCTGAGTCAACATAAACGCATTAGAGAGAGAGAAAAGAGGGAGAAGGGTAGACAGAGTTGTCTGGAACGTACGTTTTTTACCTGCAGGGCTCAAAGCAGCCATTTACAGTATAACAGGAGCAGAGAGACCAAAGACCAAGTCATTAAGGGCTGACCCAGGTACAGCCCACTGAGGTACCATCAAGTAGGCTACATACTGTTACTCTCCTACTGGTCCTAGTCCTGTATGTCTCAGATGCACAATGTCCCTCCTTGTGTGTATGCACTATGCCCACTGTCTTCCCTCCTGTGTTCATACAGTACAGATTGATACAGTATTCTCTGTCAGAATGATCACAGAGGCCTCCTGCGCTTACTATGACAGGCCTATTACTATTACCGTATAGTAGGTTATTTTTGTGGAGAGAAAGCATATTAACCCTAAGACACTGCATGTTACAGTATGGCAGGCCTGCTGTCTCACTTTAACCTGCACATGTGGAACCTGTAAATCAACCAGGGCTCCAGATGTACTGGTGAGAGACGCAGTTAACCAGTGGGCAACATACAGGATGGGGAGGGGGGACCAGCATGACGGAGCCCCAGTCTGGAGGCACCGTGGCTGGGGTTGGGCTGTTGTCTCATGCTGATCTACGGACATCTGCCATGTCCCCAGAACAATGCGTTTTGTGGTGTTCTATTTTTAGGTTGAGTGACTGGCATTGGAAGGAGACAAGACAGTGTTGATTGAGGAGGTGATTGACAAGCGTACTCTTGCATCTCAAATGCAGATTTGTGCTACGATGTCATTAGGATACTTGACATCGACTAACGTTGGAAGCCTGCTGACGATTGATTCAATGATCCAATAGAGTCAATGACTCCAATCCATACACCTCAGAGTTTTCCTCATCGATCCACCCACTCCGTGACTACCGTTATCAGATCCGACTCAATCTTTCTCGCCACTCAGCCCCTAACAGTTCTCCTCAACTGGAAACGAATAGGAACTATATGTGTCTAAACACACTTGAGGGTTTCATACTCTTGGTATGAGAGCAGAAATGCTGTATTGTAGGTCTTCTCTATCCTGCTGTGACCTGCATCATTAGGAGCTCATTCTGTGGCCTGCCCTTCTCTAACCCACATTATCACATGTCTAAGAGCTTTCTCTCCCCAAAGATGGACTCTCAGAGCCAATAAACACTGTTAGAGGACCTTGCCAATGTGTCTGCTCTGCACTCTGAATCATATTCTGTTGAGCAAAATCATTTCCTGAGATCCATTGGCGTCAATCGGAATGGACAGGGGAGTAGGTGGGTAACAAGTCTTGGTCAAGTTGTGTTTTTTCCTATGAGAAAGGTTGGATAGGCTGTTTGATTATTATTTTTTTTTTTTGGGGGGGGGGGTATTCACCTGCAATACTGGTGGCAGTGTTGTGGGTAAGAAAAGTGTGTAGCCAGAGACGACATGCCCCATGCAACTGAAGGGCGGTAAAATGTATCTTACAAAATCTATGTGCAACGAATTAATGCAAAGATCAATTCCGTTGCCCCTCAAAATGTGGTTGACTGACACTTACATTTACATTTAAGTCATTTAGCAGACGCTCTCGCTTGTAGCCATGTGGTTTCAGGTTAGATTCATGAAGTGGAGACAACGGTCAGTGGTGTGTATTCTTGGAGCAAGTCTTTAGACAGGTGTGTAGATGGATGATTTGTACAGGGAGAGGTGAAAGAAGTGACTATGTCACTGTTCGGTATGCAACTAAGCCACTAAACCAATACTGTACTATGTAGTGGAGAGTCATGGCTCTAATCAGTGGTTATATCGAAATCAAAGAAAGGTCGTATGAATTGAACGTGTTGAAATTAGACATGGGAGTGGGGTGATGAAATAGTGTGCATTTATGGGGGTCGGAGTTGAGTGTGTGTGTGTGTGTGTGTGTGAGTGCGTGGTGGGAGTAGTTAGTCTTCATCTGTGACACGTGCCGAAGCACGACTCTGACCCTTCAAGACAACAGAAGTCCTCGCAGATACTCTACCGTAGGGCCTATACCTCTCATATCCCAAAACGCAGCTTGATTTCCTGGCAGTGTAACTTATGCTAATTCCTGGCCCACACAGTCCAGGATGTAGCCTGCTACTGCTCCGATAAAGAACAGACAGAGGCTGTGTATTTAGAAGACATTTACACAGCCTTATGACCGCACACAGAAACATCGCCAAGACACGCCATGAAGAGGGATTCTCCACATGACACTCGTCTGACCTTTAACTCGTTTTGGTCTGTATTGAATGGGTGTGTTGTGTATTTACCAGACAGTTTACCAGCTAATCCAACTCCAATTGACATCTGCGTCCTGTCATGTCGTGTCTATTATGTGCTCAACTGATAAGTAGGGCGATCTGAGGCAGCAGCAACAGAGTTGCTCAAGAGGAAGAGACGGTTTTCCTGTGTGAGTGCAGTTATTCTGCAGTCTCTGTTTCTCGGCAGAAACGTTTAACGTGTCGTGTCACAGGCTGTATTTCATCTCTAGTGTCAAACATCTGCGCAACCGATGCGGGACCCTTAAAGCCTCTGAGGACCAACCGAGCCGATCTGATTGGCTCTTGAGCAAATGAGATTGGCCAAGGCTCATTAATAAACACAATGTTGGATTGTGGGAGATTGATTTGGGCTTTCTCAATGACAGCCTGAGGGAAGAAGTGTTGGTGTCCTGCCATCTCATTCTGCTAATGTCTAAAGGGGATGCTGGTTTGTTAGTGCTCTTTCATCGCCGGATGTTGGATATTAGGATATATTCAAAAGGAATACAAATGGTAATAGTATTAATAATACACATCATTATTATCACTTTGTTGCAGATTTTGATTTCGAACGCAATAAGGAAAGGACTCTGGAGTATTGCAAAGGGAAAGGGGGATACCTAGTCAGTTGTCCAACTGAATGTACTCAACTGAAATGTGTCCCGCATTTAACCCAACCCCTCTGAATCAGAGGGGCGGGGGGGGGGCTACCTTAATCGACATCCACGTCGTCAGCGCCCGGGGAACAGTGGGTTAACTGCCGTGCTCAGGGGCAGAATGACAGATTTTTACCTTGTGACCAAAATTGGGGTCAGTTGAGGGTGGTTGTTTTATGAAACTAAGTGATCTTTTGAAACTTGAAGGGACAACAATAGCCAAGCTTTCCCAAAATATAGTCAATACATCCTTGCCGAACCATATAGAGTATTCTATTGCGCCAAATGACACGATATGCATGGACTCGTCCACGGAAGCAACCTGCCTGCAGTCTTCAACAATGCTTTTAAAGCCCACTCCAAGATGCATGATGAAATGCATTAGGGCAACACTCTATTAGTAGTGTAAAGTCAAAACTACAACACCATGTTTAGAAGCACGGAACAACACTTTTACCGCTAGGCCATATTGGTCCTACAAAGTATGTAGAGTTTGCTCATTCTAGGCTGAATAACATCAAGATAGAACTGCTGCCATCTATCTCACTTCTCTTCCGTTTCAACCACTTGCATTAGGCTTACCTAAAACCTGCATTTATGCAGCATATTTCACAGAGACGTTTGGATTGAATTCACCCCTCTGCCTGTAATGAAGCTAGCAGTAATTGAGTTCCTGTATCTGTAAGGCTCTATCAAACCACCAAGGCTCAACCAGCGACTGTTACATTTAACAGAGACTTCCACTATAGCTGGGGGAAAAAAACACAGCCCCAAAGTGCTATAAGTCACGCCTGCCATAGAGGTCCATACATTAGGCGAGCTCAGTGGAGGCGGCATTCCTCCCCAAACACTGCAAAATAGAGAACATCATAAATATGTCTTTCCCCTCCACGAGACGAGTCAGACTGCGGCTAAACAACCTGTGGATAGGCCAGGCCACAGCCCATTTCCAAGACTTCACAGATTTGTTCCAAGATGGCGTAGCAGTCGGATGTGTGTTTTGTCTTGTCCCGTGTAAATATTGTTTTCCTCCGTTTTTTCCCCTGATATATTTAGTGTATATTTTCATTCTCACTTTCCATCTACGGACTGAATATACTCTCCTGCAACCCGTCTCACCCAATGTGGTACGGTCTGCTATTTTTATACTTTAGAACCGGAACCTCCATCAGAAGCTAGCCAGTTAACCAGCTACTAGCTAGTAGTCAGTTAGCCACTGCTAGCGATCACCGTTAACTCGGACACCAGCCAGCTTTAGCTCGGTCAATACCTGCCAGTCTGCACATATCAACCCAGAGCATATCGGACTTATTTTTCTCTACCACATCTCCGGATTCCTACCGCATGCTCTGAACCTTTACACTGGATCATCGCAGCTAGCTAGCTGCAATCCAAGTGGCTACTTCTGTCTAACGTCTCTGTCCCGAAACAAGCACCGGTTAGCCTTAAGCTAGCCTCGAGCTAGGCCCATCTCCCGGCTAGCCAAAGAGGTCCACCAGCTAATTCCTGGGCTACAATACCAACAGGCTCTTCCGTTGCGACGTCGCCGAAGGCCCATCTGCTAGCCCCGGCCTGCTAGCTGTCTCCAGCTACTACTGAATCGGCTCCCTGACTCACCTACTGCTACTCATTGGACCCTATGCTCACTCGGCTACACATGCCTCTACCTAATGTCAATATGCCTGGTCTATTGCTGTGTTGGTTAGTGATTAATGTCTTATTTCACTGTAGAGCCGCCAGCCCTGCCCAATATGCCTTAGATAGCCCTTTTGTCCCACCCCCTACACATGCGGTGGCCTCACCTGGCTTAACTGCTTGCTCTAGAGACAAAACTTCTCTCATCATCGCTCAATGCCTAGGATTACCTCCACTGTACTCACATCCTACCATACCCGTGTCTGTACATTATGCCTTGAATCTATTCTTCCACGCCCAGAAATCTGCTCCTTATACTCTCTGTCCCGAACGCACTAGATGACCAGTTCTTATAGCCTTTAGCCGTACCCTTATCCTCCTCCTCTGTTCTTCTGGTGATGTAGAGGTTAACCCAGGCCCTGTAGCCCCCAGCACCACTCCCATTCCCCATGCGCTCTCATTTGTTGACTTCTGTAACCGCAAAAGCCTTAGTTTCATGCATGTTAACATCAGAAGCCTTCTCCCTAAGTTTGTTTTATTCACTGCTTTAGCACACTCCGCGAACCCTGATGTCTGAATCATGGCTTAGGAAGGACACCAAAAATCCTGACATTTCCATCCCCAACTACAACATTTTCTGAGAAGATAGAACTGCCAAAGGGAGCGGAGTTGAAATCTACTGCAGAGATAGCCTGCAGAGTTCTGTCATACAATCCAGGTTTGTGCCCAAACAATTCAAGCTTCTACTTTTAAAAATCCACCGTTCCAGAAACAAGCCTCTCACCCGTGCCGCTTGTTATAGACCCCTCTCAGCCCCAGCTGTGCCCTGGACACCATATGTGAATTGACTGCCCCCCCATCTATCTTCAGAGTTCATACTGTTAGGTGACCTAAACTGGGATATGCTTAACACCCCGGCCATCCTACAATCTAAGATAGAAGCCCTCAATCTCACACAAATTATCAAGGAACCTACCAGGTACAACCCTCTTAGATATCATCCTGACAAACTTGCCCTCTAAATACACTTCTACTGTCTTCAACCAGGATCTCAGTGATCACTGCCTCATTGCCTGCTTCTGTAATGGGTCCGCGGTCAAACAACTACCCCTCATCACTGTCAAGCGCTTCCTAAAACACTTCAGCGATATCACTTCAGCAATATCCTTCCAGGTATCCTGGAAGGATATTGACCTCATCCCGTCAGTAGAGGATGCCTGGTTGCTCTTTAAAAGTGCTTTCCTTAAATAAGCATGCCCCATTCAAAAAATGTATCCCAGACTTAGTTTCACCTTTTTTTCAGCTTTTGTCATCAGTTTTAGTACAGGGACACAGTCTTGGAAATTCGTGTTTGGGCGTGCCATGAAGACAAGACGCACCTGCTAAAATCGGTTTCCTATTGAACATACGTCTTTCCGTAGGAAATATTATAGTTTGATTTGCATTTTATCGGAGGAGTAAATAGAAATGTATTTTGACTTAGGGGTAGTTTAGGGGTAGATTTTCAAATTAATTTCTCTGCAAGTTGAACGAGTCAATGGCGCCAACTAAACTGACTTTGTGATATAAAAAAATGTTCTTATCTAACAAAACCACACTACATGTTATTGCTGGGACTCTTTGGATGACTAATCAGAGGAAGATTTTCAAAAAATAAGTTAATATTTAATTGCTATTTGTGAATTTATGAAACCTGTGACGGTGGAAAAATATTTTGATGTGGGGTGCCGTCCTCAAACAATCGCATGGCATTCTTTCGCTGTAATAGCTACTCTAAATCGAATAGTGAAGTTAGATTAACAAGAATTTTAGCTTTCAACCGATACAAGACACTTGTATGTACCGAAATGTTTAATATCCATCATTTTTATGATTATTTATATGAATTGCGCGCCCTCCAGTTTCACAGGAAGTTGTCCCGCCTAGCCCTAATACTGGAGTGATAGATGTGCAGATGATGATATGCAAGTAGAGATACTGGGAGGGTAAATAATAATATGGGGATGAGGTAGTTGTATGTGCTATATAAGGCGGGGCTTTACCTAGCAAAGACTTATAGATGACCTGGAGCCAGTGGGTTTGGCTATGGATATGTAGTGAAGGCCAGCCAATGAGAGAATACAGTATGTGTCATATTTTATTATGCAGTACTGACATTCTGAAGGGATTTTTCTAGAGAAGCACATCATAACATAACATATTTTTTACCTCTTTTTCTCCCCAATTAGTAGTTACCATCTTGTCCCATTGCTGCAACCCCCTCTCGGGACCACCTAAACACGACCCTGCCAAGCCGCACTGCTTCTCAACACACTGCTAGCTTAACCCAGAAGCCAGCTGCACCAATGTGTCAGAGGTCACACTGTACAACTGGTGACCGAAGTCAGCATGCATGCACCCGGCCCGCCACAAGGAGTCGCTAGAACGCAATGGGACAAGGACATCCTGGCAGGCCAAACCATCCCCTAACCTGACATCGCTGGGTCAATTGTATACCACCTCATGGGTCTTCCAGTCACGGCCAGCTGGGACACAGCCTGGGATCGAACCCGGGTCTGTAGTGACGCCTCTAGCACTGCATTAGACCGCTGCACCACTCGGGAGACCACGTGTACTTTTGTTATATACAGTATGTATGCCTGTACAAAAGATGGTGTCAACTTGGGAAAATATGTTAAATATTTGGAGGGAAAAAATAACATGTTCTGGATGACTACAACTGATACATTTTGATGACTCTAAAGCCCATTATCCTACACTACATAATGATTTAGGTGTATTTTTCTCTCTCCTTTTATGTGTGTAACATAACACTAATCGTGGCAGTCTTTCAAATTTGCGTCTTTCATCTCTTGACTGACACAGTTCAACCTAGCCTGCTGGCTTCCTTCCTTTTATCTGTCTGAGAAGGAGGTTGGAGACAACCAAACCTGCTGAGGTCCAGGCAGTGTGTGTTGATGCACACCTGGCAGTCATTAGCCTGCTAAACCGCAGCCTGATTGGCTCATAGCAGAGGTTAATCACCATGCTCAATGGATCACTTTCGACCCAGAGGTGTCTGGCTGTAGCCCATTCGCTCGCCTGCCGCTGGGTGTCAAATAACATCATGGAGACAGACAGATATACGGACACACACGTACGTGCACACACACTCACCATTTTTTACTTTCCAAGTTGACACCGACTGTAATCACCGAGGTAGATAATACTGTATGCATGCCCTGTTGATGTCTTTCAAGTAGAACATTAAACCGCAACCCAACGGAAGGGCAATAAAATATCAGAATAGTACTACAGCCTCTCACCTAAATGATCTTTGAATTGTATATTTACAGCATAACGTTTAACACAGCTACCTTAGCATTTGATTTACAGATAGACAGTATTCAGCGTTGCTGCCTCAGGCAGACTGCAGTGCGGATGAGTGTTGGATGAGTAAACTGAGCTCTAGGAGTTAAGGGTATCAGTGATCCCATCTCAGTGTGAGGCTAGGACAGAGGGGTCACAGCCGAGCTAGACAATCCCCCTGTTGCCAAGTCCTCCTCCAAATCCCTACATCAAATACATCTGAGGGATTTTCTGATTCCACCAGGGATCTTACCATTATCATATGGAGAAATCCCGGGATTTAGGGAACTTGGCTGGTTGGAGAGAAAGGATATTGAATAAAGATGTAATAGTCAGTTGAAGAGCAAACATATAGTGCTTTTCTCCAACGGAGAGGATTTCGGCGTACATGTGAAGAAGGGGAGCGTTTAGCTGTAAACCTCACTTGTGTCCGTGCATATGTTTAGCAACTCCCATACAGCTTTTTAAACATAGTTTTATTTATTTTTAATCCAGAATTGATTGTTTTATTTAATGCTTAGGGTGATGCATTAAATCTTCACATGCAACATTAAAGCATAAATGCAGTAAAATAAACTCAGACACAAAATAACATGTGAATCCTTGCAAAGATTCTGTTTACATTTCTCTCGAGTGGCGCAGTGATCTAAGGCATTACATCGCAGGGTCACTACAGCCTGGGGTTCGATCCCAGCTGTGTAACAACTAGCCGTGATTGGGAGTCCCAGTCAATTGGCCCAGCATTGTCCAGGTTCGGGAAGGGTTTGACCGGGGAGGGCTTTACTTGGATCATTGCACTCTAGCGACTCCTTGTGGCGGGCCAGATGCCTACAAGCTGACTTTGGTCGTCAGCTGAACGGTGTTTCCTCCGACACATTGGTGCAGCTGGCTTTCTGGTTAAGCCAGTGGGTGTTAAGAAGCATGGCTTGGCGGGTCATGTTTTGGAGGACGCATGACTCGACCTTCACCTCTCCCGAGCCCGTTGGGAAGTTGCAGTGTTGAGACAAGATCGCAATTCGATATCATGAAACAGGGGGAAAAAAATATAAAAATAGCAAGAAATGTATAATGTAGAAAAATGTATCATCCTAAAGTACTCCTACTGTAGTTAGTATTTTATATTTATTGAAACTCTAAATAGCCTATAAAGGATTAACGAGTAGCCTAAACAGTTCCATAATTCAGTACTTCAATATGTCAAATGTTTCCCTTGGACCACTGTGGTACAGGGCCACTATTCAGACATATGTTGAAAAGGATGTTAGACATGGGTCAGAGCCCTTCTGTAGCGTGTGTCATGTTATCAACTCTGACCCCTGACTGATGGCTGTCTACTTGACCCCGTCCCATGAGGAATAACATGTATGTGGAGCTATCTCATGCCTGGCCGACCCCCGGAAATACTCTCCCTGACCTCCCAGTCCACACACACACACACACACACACACACACACACACACACACACACACACACACACACACACACACACACACACACACACACACACACACACACACACACACACACACACACACACACACACACACACACACACACACACACACACACACAAAATATCCTGGAAACGAAAAAACTTAATGTGAGGCCCCATCCATTTGTAAGTCACTTTGCAACAACATTGATGTTTTAGTTCACAGCACACCTTCGAAACAATTTACAACCATAATTTTCTTCTAATATTATTATACAAAACTTAGTAAAACAAGATTAGACACAAATGATTAGAAATGAGATCCGTCCACAGATTGGCAGTGTGAATGGTTGATGAGTCCAACAACAGTAAGTGATGCTGTTGTTGGACAGTATTGATCCTCTTAGGTAAATTACAATTTGAACCCAAATCCATTGACCTGATTGTTACATTCTTAGGAATTATAGACCTCAACATCGATAACGTGTTAACAGATGAGTAACTAAATTCATGTATTCTGTCATTTGAATGATGGTCCCACAAATGTTGGCTGTGTTATGGACATCTAACATCTATTTCCCCTCCCTGCTCGTCGGTAGTAAGAATTTCTTTCTTCCCATCAGCCTGTTTTCCCAGGAAACCCCCCCCTCTCTCTCCTCTCCTTTCCTGCTCTTTCCTCCCTACATCTTTCTCTAATAAGACACCTAACAGGGTCTAAGACCTCATTTTGAGGCCCATTCTGTAAATGTTGATAAATGAGTGTTATCAAACTAATGTGTTGATACAATGGAGTTAACTACAATGTGTTGATACAATGGAGTTAACTACAATGTGTTGATACAATGGAGTTAACTACAATGCTATTTGCGGGTCATGACTAAATTACTGTACAACACACTATTTCAATTGCAACCCACTATTTCACCAAGCTAACAATTTCAGTCCATTATATAGACTGCTCCCTTGTATGGTTTACAGAGAGACATAACATTCAGCAATTATGGTAACCTGATTGACAATGGAGCGAAAACCAAAAAGAACATTTCTCAAGCCTGTGTGGTCATGGTTCAGTGGGAGCTGTGTAGTTATGATCTACAAGGTCAGCCCGTAAACACTCTTTCAACAATGTCAACAGTGTTTGTACAGTGACGTTAAGCAGTATCGTTGACGCCAGTTTACAGTATATTGTAATACGGGCATGGTAGGCATTGTCCTTTTTGGGGTAAAATAAGTCATTTACATCATGGGAAAATATGAGGGAGAAAAGCAATTGTGAAGACGAAAAGTAGCTGCACACACCGCTTCATATTTAAAAGTCAGAACGAGTGATAATATTTTCACAAACACTGTATTCCCTTGCTGTAATACTGACGAGATACTGATACTGTTTCATCAGATGATTTCATGTTTATATGGGCGCAAGCTATTGCCAGCACAAGCATCATTAAGCAAAGCTTCAACACAATGAAAAGGGAAGAGTTGCATAGACTCTCCAAGACGTCTGCATCAATCCCACAATGCACTGCTACCGTGTCATCTGGAAATGACTATGTCACACCCCGAGAAGAGAGCCAGGCCAAATGACTCACTTCTCCAACTACCTACTCACAGATATGTTTTGAATAACCAAGATCTACATTACGATGTATTGATTTAATAGCTTTATTATATTTGATTTATTACGCTGGCTGGATACTGAACAAAACAGTGTTGACGAGTCTTACTCAGCCTTTGTGCTTTGGAAATCCTTAAAATAGGGAGAACAGTAAGACATGTGACAGTTATCCCTTGCTGTATGTGATTTAGATTAAGGATTAGAATCTTCTATTTCTCCGGGCAATCATTTCACTTCTTTCTAACCAAGATCGATTTGTCTGGCTTGATATTTAGACACAAGCAAGGAGCTGGCAGTAAAGCAAACATTTCCTGGCAAAGCTTCACATTGTTTATGACAAATGGGCAACACTCGAACATCGGTGGACGACATATTTAAATCGCCCTCTACGGTTTCCAACGGCTGCGTGTGGGTTTGTGGGCCGGTATGTGTTTGTTTGTGTGTGTGAGTGTGCATAACCGTACTATTTTTGTTTATGTGTCTTAACAAACATGTCTGTCTGCGTCAGTGTAGATTGTGAAGTTCCAGTAAAGCCCCCACCACCGATGCCCAAAAGAATCCAAAAACAAAACAAAATGTCATGCTATCTCTCGCTACAATCTCGTACTTCTCAGCACAACAAATGCTAATTGAACAACTTGTCGCAGATTGCTTGGGATTCCGAAGGGGAGGTGCCAGAGCCGAGGAGAACCCGAACATAGATGGCAGCCCTCTCCAACCAGTTTGTTTGAGGCCTGGACCTCTGGTTTGTTTTGGCCAATGTTCCTGAGAAGCAATGAGTGATTATCATACCACAACTAGTTGCGAGAACAAATCTATTTATAGTGATCAGCAGGCCGATTAGATTGCTCCACTCAATCCTGAACAGTCCGACTTCAGACGAGCCTTCCTTCCCTAAAACTAAAGTGTAGGCCCAAAGACGTCTCTTGCTGCCCTGAAGACACGAACAACCACAGTTTCCCCCATCAAAATAGAAAGAGGTTACAGTATGTGTGCGGCTCTTTGCTTATTTTTTGTGTGTGAGGGAGAGAGAGAGAGAGAGAGAGAGAGAGAGAGAGAGAGAGCGGGAGGAAGGGAGACCACATAGTCCAAAATAATGTACTTTGAGTGGAAATAAATCACTATCCCTGTTCAAGTGTCCTTTTACAGAGATAAACATACCTGAATTATCACCCCTTGTCCTCCTCTGCACTTAACAAATCTCCCTTTGCCAAACACAGTCAGTGCCTGTGTGGTCAGTATCAAACGCTGAGAGGTAAAAAGGGAGTTATCCAATCCTTACAATGGGACAAATAAACCCGAATTTAGTCTCAGAGCAAATCAAAACAGCTTGGTTGACCTTTCCCATTAGCGTTATTCGTAACATTTCTGTAGCTCACAGAGAAAACCAAGAGAGTGTGCGCACCAGGTCCTAACCCTTTAAGAGGCGGACTTCTTAAAGTAAATCCTGTCGTCATATAATCCAAGACATTTCCACAAATTAGATATGACCGTCGCCTCGCTCTCTACCCGACGTTGCAAAACACCATTGAAGTATAGGTTTTTCAGCTATGCTGCAAGTGTCTCCCTTTCCGGCAACATAAATGGCTATAATATCTTTGGAAAATAAACAGAAGTCCATCTAAAGTTGAAAGGAGGGACATTTAGGAACCGAAGTAGCTTCTTATCAGAAAGGACTACAAATCCGGTGCATCACCTCAATTGGAATTGTCAGACCATCTCCTCTCAGAGACATTTGATTCCTCGGAACCTTCTGTAACATTCCAGTAGTTTTACACATCTAACGAATCCAAGCATCTGCCACAGTTTGAAGCATATTTAACCCTCTAAAAGAAGCAAAAAGGTTGTACCCCTTATTCAAGAACCAAGTATCAGTTGGGGGGGGGACACTTTACTTTATATAAATATCTGTTATGACATACGATACCATTATATGAGAAGGAATTTGGACTAGAGAATGTCAGCAATGTCTCCATTTTGGATATGAGTCAGTAGTGGCAGCATGAATTTGAGGCGCATCAATATACGATTAAATAGAGATGTTGTGTGTCACTGGCCTACACACAATACCCCATAATGTCAAAGTGGAATTATGTTTTTAGATATTTTTGACAAATTAATAAATAATGCAAAGCTGGAATGTCTTGAGTCAATAGGTATTCAATCATTTTGTTAGGGCAAGCCTAAATAAGTTCAGGGGTAAATATTTGCTTAACAAGTCACATAAGTTGCATGGATTCACTCTGTGTGCAATACTAGTGTTTTACATGATTTTTGAATGACTACCTCATCTCTGTACCCCACACATGCAATTATCTGTATGGTCCCTCACTCAAGCAGTGGATTTCAAACACAGATTCAACCACAAAGAGCAGGGAGGTTTTCCAATTCCTCCCAAATAAGGGCATCTATTGGTAGATGGGTAAAAAAAAGCAGACACAGAATATCCTTTTGATCATGGTGAAGTTATTAATTACACTTTGGATAGAGTATCAATACACCAAGTTACTACAAAGATACAGGCGTCCTTCCTAACTCAGTTGCCGGAGAGGAAGGAAACCGCTCAGGGATTTCACAATGAGGCCAATGGTGACTTTAAAACAGTTACAGTGTTTGATAGGCTGTGATAGGAGAAAACTGAGGATGGATCAACAACATTGTAGTTACTCCACAATACTAACCTAATTGACAGAGTGAAAAGAAGGAAGCCAGTATAGAATAAAAAATATTCCAAAACATGCATCCTGTTTGCAACAAGGCACTAAAGTAATATTGCAAATAATGTGGTAAAGTAATTCACTTTCTGTCCTGAATACAAAGTGTTATGTTTGGGGCAAATCCAATACAACACTTTACTGAGTACCCACTCTCCATATTTTCAAGCATAGTGGTGGCTGCATCATGTTATGGGTATACTTGTAATCGCTAAGAACTGGGGAGTTTTTCAGGATAAAAAAAGAAATGGAATTGGAGCTAAGCACAGGCAAAATCCAAGAGGAAAATCTGGTTCAGAATAATAAGCAAATGTTCCACAATCCAGGTGTGGAAAGCTCTTACAGACTTACCCATAAAGACTCACAGCTGTAATCACTGCCAAACGTGCTTCTTCAAAGTTTTTACTCAGGGGTGTAAATTAGATATTTCTGTATTTCATGTTCCTACATTTGCATAAATAACTAAAAACACGTTTTCACGTTGTAATTGTGTATCGATGGGTGAGAGAAAAAAATATTTAATCCATTTGGAATTCAGGCTGTAAACACAACAAAATGTGGAATAAGTCAAGGGGTATGAATACTTTCTGAAGGCACTGTAGATACAGCTCGTAGTACCTGTAGTTGCGTTTCTCACTGTCGATGTGAAAGCGGTCGTATAGGGAGAAGGCCTGGTGTCCGTCCCAGTCGGTCAGCTCCACACGGAGGGCATACTGCCTCTGGCTGGTCAGCAGGTATACAAACTCATTCCCCAGCCAGTGCTCTGCAGAAACCGTCCCGAAGCCCTACAACAGAGGAAGAAGAGGAAGAGGAAGCCAGAGTCATCACTCAGGCCCATAAGGAATTCTACTGTCAAATCCGGGATACAGGATATAAGTAATTCCCGATCTCTTCCAAGGTCTTCCTGGAAAAGATGCAATCTCTCCACCATTTTCTATAAACATTTTTGTCAGTTATTATTTCAGACCTTTTTTTTTTGATGTCATCATCAATGACTGCTTCAGGGTTGACGCCAAAGCAAATTAAATGTTGACTTCAGACCGGGCTATCGTGTCTACCATTGATAATGTCCCTTTATACCGAATAAATGCTTATGCGCACTCTTCTGTTCATGCACATTGGCTTGGTCTCACTAATAGTGACTGCCACGAGAGAGACTCACTCAACCCAGCGAAACAATGTGAAACCAGGTGGACATTACAACACATAACATGGATTATTTCATACAGTGGAACACAGAGTATGAAACCGCGCATGAATAGCCCTACCTGTTTATGACAGCGTAAACTGGGTCCGGCTGATAAAAGGCACACAAAGCACCTTTTCCACCCTTTAACCCACACCAAACCAAACGCGTAATAAACCCTCTATATTACACAGTCCAGAAGAACGACAACTGACGCACGCAGTGCCATGCATGCCTTCTCATATCATTTCAACAATTACCACGTTTACATGTGATCACAAACGACTCCCATCGTAGACAAAGGGCCTTTGACAGCAGCAGCAGTAACTAACCTGCAATGGGGAGTATTAGAGACGGATCTGGAGCTCTGGACTGTTCCATTAATGATTGGCGGGAAGGGTTGGGGGTGGATTGAAGGCGGAGATGTCTGTGTTTGTGGTGATTCGGAGAGTGGAAGGGGGAAAGTAAATATGGGGCATTCCTCCAGCCTGAGACACGTCCTGCTGTGTGGGTGGAATTAGAAAGTGGCTGGGCCACGACCTCAACTCAATCCGACTCCCTCCTTTGAAAGATCTGCCTTTTAGCGCTGGACAATGCCACCCCTTGTGACTCCCGTTTCATCTCTGGAAACCTGGCTGAAGGCAGGGATGGTTGGAGTCAAACACTAGTGCTTCCCTCCTATTGTTCCACACTAGTGTTCATACACACGCACACCTGGCTGAATGCACCTGCCGGTTTTCAGGGAGGTTTGAAGTATTGTTGGGTAGAGAAGTACATTTTTTTGTAAAATGATCAAGACCGATAAAAAGTTTGATTTCATAAAGTGTGCCATACACCCTGACAAACGCTTGTACAGACAAACACGTATTTAATAAGGTATGCAAATTGTCAAATCGATTTGTGTCTCATACTGGTTGGAAAATGCATGCACCATTTATTCTCCTGCTACACATACTCTATCTAGCACTGCTCATGTAATTACAAACATTACGGTCATAAGATCACATTCTAATAGTAGGGGACGCTACCCGATTGCTTTCCATCCTCCCACAAAATGGGAATAGCTCATCGAAGTAATATTGATGAGAATCCTTCAAGTGTGTTGAATTTATTCGCACGAGCCCACAGTGACCAACAGCAGTTCATTTCATCACACAATAAAACACTATCAATCACCTTCAGGACCACACCGATGGTGTGCCGGGTATTCGGTGGCAGTACCTGGGTCCGTGCTGATTCCATTGCCACATGTATTCCACACTCTCCATTCTTGGCTCCCTCGCTGCATCTAACCAGCTGGACTCTCTGTCCGTACCTCTTTACCCTCCAAACGAGCCCAACCCTTTTCACCCTTGCCAAAACTATGTTTACCCTCTGCAGATCATCTATTACCATCTGCCCAGATCGGCCTCCATATTCAATCTGGTGTCCAGCTGCTATTCTAACTACGTTGTGGTAGCATACATTACAGCTAATAGGAACGGCAATGGGGTCACTCATCGTGCCTAAAGCCAAACAGAGCCTCTATTAGCCCCCCAGTCGCTATCCATTCCCTATTCAAGAGGTGATGATGATCACAACACCTGGCGCGGTTACATAAGACTAAACAAATGTATTGTTTTCGGACTAATGCTTCCCTGTTTAAAAAGAAGAACAACAGTGTGTCAGGCCCAGGGTTGGGTTGGGTTTCACGCCAGCCTCCGACACGTAAGTCTCTAATCTGAGGGGTTGGGGAATCCCTCAGTGTGCAGATGTTCTAGCCGTGTTGCCGGTTAGATCACATCTGGATGGAGTTTTCCACATGGGCCTGGCCACACTTGAGAATACAAGAGAATCCTACCTCAATTTCAACATGTTAAATCAAGACAGAGAGGCGAGAGTACACCCATTTTGACATCGTTTACTGAGGATCTGTGTTGGAAACAGACTCCACATCAATTTCCTGGCTTTATCTTGTGGGTGTGTCGCTGTAGATTTGGGTTGTGTGTTCTTCTTCTCGTCTTACCGTCTTGTATTCCTTCCACGTTTTCTGGAAGTCCAGGCTACCGTCCTCTCTTCGCTGGATGATCGTCCATCCGCCGCCAGCGGTCTCCATGTTACAATGCACCTTTAAACACACACACACACACACACACACACACACACACACACACACACACACACACACACACACACACACACACACACACACACACACACACACACACACACACACACACACACACACACACACACACACACACACACACACACACACACACACACGGACATTCAATAAGTTCTCAGACCGCCTACAAACACATTCTACTTGCTCCTAACTTACGTTTTAGAGCACAAATATAGACATGGTAGGTTAAACTTGCTGTTGTGAACCATCATTCTGAAATACAGCGGGCCTAACTAGTGATTCCTTCTCATGAATCATCAGAGGGAATTTAAGCTTAATAAATGTCTCCTGATACTCCTACAACTCCCGGGAGGTGATCCCAATCCCAGGCCTGGTTCAGATTAAAGTGGAGGGGGCCAGTGGAGTGGGGTTGGACACATACCAGCGGACACCTGGGTGGAACATGGCCCTTAACCCTGGCCTCTGTCCTGTGTAAGCTGATAACAGGGGTATCTATCTGCTGTGGTGCTCTTTGTTTGAGGAGTGGAGAAGGTCTGGAGGAGGTCTCTCACCCCGGCCAAGACCCCAGCTGAACACACAGCGCCCAGTCTGGGTATAATTAAGAGATGTACCCCCCCCCCCTGACAGAATTATTCTCAGAAACCAGACGTGATGCTTTCTCCTTAATCTCCGGCCTCATCGCTCACTCCTCCACCAACCGTCCCCCTCAAACCTCCCTGCCATCTGTCTGAGGTCTGGCAGCACCCTGTTGAGGTGGCCAACACCTGTTTCACCCCCCTCCTTATCCCCCGCCAACCTCTTGTGTACCCTTGCTCTCATCAGGCTACCAAGTGTATATTTTGAGTCTTTGATTATTCCTGAAGCACTGAAGCAGCCAATAACTATCATAGCACCCCTCCATTGGCTGCTCTCCGGTGGATCAATATCTTTGGCTTTCTTGGACAGAGTTAAAGCTTGCTCTAGTAACAAAAACACACTAAACTCCATTAAACACCCATCAAAGAGTGTCGGTAGCTATTGAATGAAATGGTAGCTTTTTTCACATGGCAGTCTCTATATTCAATTCTGGTTGGCTGCCCACCTTTTTGGTCTCCAGGGCATTGATGTTTATGGTGTAGAGCCCGTTCTTGTGGAAGCCAGCTTGGTACAGATCGGCACAGTCCCGAAACGTCTTCTCCTCGTCCACCCTCTTCGTGCTGTTTGGGACTACTGAGGAAACATGGGACACGTATTTGGCACCACAACGTCCGGCTGTGGAACTTCAGACGGCCACTAGAAAGACTCCAGGACATAGACACTGTCGTCTATTGTACTTCCAAGCAAAACAAAACACCAGGCGTCGCAGACTTAGCATTTTTAAACTGTCACGGTTAAATGGAGTTCTACTTTCAAAGTGTCAACGAGCAACTTCCTTATGCCGTCATTTTCAAATGACATATTTAACTGACAGATGTCAATGAGGTCTTTTAAAAGGGGCGGCAGGGTAGCCTAGTGGTTAGAGCGTTGGACTAGTAACTGGAAGGTTGCAACTTCAAACCCCCGAGCTGACAAGGTACAAATCTGTCGCTCTGCCCCTGAACAGACAGTTAACCCACTGTTCCTAGGCTGTCATTGAAAATAATAATTTGTTCTTAACTGATTTGCCTAGTAAAATAAAGGAAAAAAAAAAGCCCTGTGCTCAAGCACTTGGCCGCTGCTTTCTGTCCATTACCAAAATTTAGTGGATGACAGCCGAGCTGTCGCTTGACATTTTGTTTCTGCGCGTCCACCCATTCCACTTGTCAGGTAACCTACATAAGGTGTGAGTTAGAATGCATTGAAGAGAGCTCAATGTAGAAAGGTCATCCAACATAGGTATGCTTTAAGCAATAAAAAGAGATTAAGTCAAATGGGGGGGGGGGGGGGGGGGTATGCTGATGAGAGTATAACGACGTAAATAATCGACTGTTCTTGTCTCAGCATGCTGTGCACCGCTGACATGAAAATGTAGCCTACAGTAACACCGTTTTCAAATTCATTTCAGGTACTGTGTATCTGTATCTGTAGAAATGTGAATGACCTTGACGCTGAGTTGACAGAGTAATATAAATCTATACCCAGTGACTGACCTTGACGCTGAGTTGACAGAGTAATATAAATCTATACCCAGTGACTGACCTTGACGCTGAGTTGACAGAGTAATATAAATCTATACCCAGTGACTGACCTTGACGCTGAGTTGACAGAGTAATATAAATCTATACCCAGTGACTGACCTTGACGCTGAGTTGACAGAGTAATATAAATCTATACCCAGTGACTGACCTTGACGCTGAGTTGACAGAGTAATATAAATCTATACCCAGTGACTGACCTTGACGCTGAGTTGACAGAGTAATATAAATCTATACCCAGTGACTGACCTTGACGCTGAGTTGACAGAGTAATATAAATCTATACCCAGTGACTGACCTTGAGCTGAGTTGACAGAGTAATATAAATCTATACCCAGTGACTGACCTTGACGCTGAGTTGACAGAGTAATATAAATCTATACCCAGTGACTGACCTTGACGCTGAGTTGACAGAGTAATATAAATCTATACCCAGTGACTGACCTTGACGCTGAGTTGACAGAGTAATATAAATCTATACCCAGTGACTGACCTTGACGCTGAGTTGACAGAGTAATATAAATCTATACCCAGTGACTGACCTTGACGCTGAGTTGACAGAGTAATATAAATCTATACCCAGTGACTGACCTTGACGCTGAGTTGACAGAGTAATATAAATCTATACCCAGTGACTGACCTTGACGCTGAGTTGACAGAGTAATATAAATCTATACCCAGTGACTGACCTTGACGCTGAGTTGACAGAGTAATATAAATCTATACCCAGTGACTGACCTTGACGCTGAGTTGACAGAGTAATATAAATCTATACCCAGTGACTGACCTTGACGCTGAGTTGACAGAGTAATATAAATCTATACCCAGTGACTGACCTTGACGCTGAGTTGACAGAGTAATATAAATCTATACCCAGTGACTGACCTTGACACTGAGTTGACAGAGTAATATAAATCTATACCCAGTGACCTTGATGACAGAGTAATATAAATCTATACCCAGTGACTGACTGAGTTTGACAGAGTAATATAAATCTATACCCAGTGAATGACCTTGACGCTGAGTTGACAGAGTAATATAAATCTATACCCAGTGAATGACCTTGACGCTGAGTTGACAGAGTAATATAAATCTATACCCAGTGAATGACCTTGACGCTGAGTTGACAGAGTAATATAAATCTATACCCAGTGACTGACCTTGACGCTGAGTTGACAGAGTAATATAAATCTATACCCAGTGACTGACCTTGACGCTGAGTTGACAGAGTAATATAAATCTATACCCAGTGACTGACCTTGACGCTGAGTTGACAGAGTAATATATATCTATACCCAGTGACTGACCTTGACGCTGAGTTGACAGAGTAATATAAATCTATACCCAGTGACTGACCTTGACGCTGAGTTGACAGAGTAATATATATCTATACCCAGTGACTGACCTTGACGCTGAGTTGACAGAGTAATATATATCTATACCCAGTGACTGACCTTGACGCTGAGTTGACAGAGTAATATATATCTATACCCAGTGACTGACCTTGACGCTGAGTTGACAGAGTAATATAAATCTATACCCAGTGACTGACCTTGACGCTGAGTTGACAGAGTAATATAAATCTATACCCAGTGACTGACCTTGACGCTGAGTTGACAGAGTAATATAAATCTATACCCAGTGACTGACCTTGACGCTGAGTTGACAGAGTAATATAAATCTATACCCAGTGACTGACCTTGACGCTGAGTTGACAGAGTAATATAAATCTATACCCAGTGACTGACCTTGACGCTGAGTTGACAGAGTAATATAAATCTATACCCAGTGACTGACCTTGACGCTGAGTTGACAGAGTAATATAAATCTATACCCAGTGACTGACCTTGACGCTGAGTTGACAGAGTAATATAAATCTATACCCAGTGACTGACCTTGACGCTGAGTTGACAGAGTAATATAAATCTATACCCAGTGACTGACCTTGACAGACAGAGTAATATAAATCTATACCCAGTGACTGACCTTGACGCTGAGTTGACAGAGTAATATAAATCTATACCCAGTGACTGACCTTGACGCTGAGTTGACAGAGTAATATAAATCTATACCCAGACTGACCTTGACGCTGAGTTGACAGAGTAATATAAATCTATACCCAGTGACTGACCTTGACGCTGAGTTGACAGAGTAATATATATCTATACCCAGTGACTGACCTTGACGCTGAGTTGACAGAGTAATATAAATCTATACCCAGTGACTGACCTTGACGCTGAGTTGACAGAGTAATATAAATCTATACCCAGTGACTGACCTTGACGCTGAGTTGACAGAGTAATATAAATCTATACCCAGTGACTGACCTTGACGCTGAGTTGACAGAGTAATATAAATCTATACCCAGTGACTGACCTTGACGCTGAGTTGACAGAGTAATATAAATCTATACCCAGTGACTGACCTTGACGCTGAGTTGACAGAGTAATATAAATCTATACCCAGTGAATGACCTTGACGCTGAGTTGACAGAGTAATATAAATCTATACCCAGTGACTGACCTTGACGCTGAGTTGACAGAGTAATATAAATCTATACCCAGTGACCTTGACGCTGAGTTGACAGAGTAATATAAATCTATGACCTTGACGCTGAGTTGACAGAGTAATATAAATCTATACCCAGTGACTGACCTTGACGCTGAGTTGACAGAGTAATATAAATCTATACCCAGTGAATGACCTTGACGCTGAGTTGACAGAGTAATATAAATCTATACCCAGTGACTGACCTTGACGCTGAGTTGACAGAGTAATATAAATCTATACCCAGTGAGTTGACAGAGTAATATAAATCTATACCCAGTGACTGAGTAATATAAATCTATACCCAGTGACGACTGAGTTTGACAGAGTAATATAAATCTATACCCAGTGACTGACCTTGACGCTGAGTTGACAGAGTAATATAAATCTATACCCAGTGACTGACCTTGACGCTGAGTTGACAGAGTAATATAAATCTATACCCAGTGACTGACCTTGACGCTGAGTTGACAGAGTAATATATATCTAGTGACCCAGTGACTGACCTTGACGCTGAGTTGACAGAGTAATATAAATCTATACCCAGTGACTGACCTTGACGCTGAGTTGACAGAGTAATATATATCTATACCCAGTGACTGACCTTGAGTTGACAGCTGAGTTGACAGAGTTGAATAATAAATCTATACCCAGTGACTGACCTTGACGCTGAGTTGACAGAGTAATATAAATCTATACCCAGTGACTGACCTTGACGCTGAGTTGACAGAGTAATATAAATCTATACCCAGTGACTGACCTTGACGCTGAGTTGACAGAGTAATATAAATCTATACCCAGTGACTGACCTTGACGCTGAGTTGACAGAGTAATATAAATCTATACCCAGTGACTGACCTTGACGCTGAGTTGACAGAGTAATATAAATCTATACCCAGTGACTGACCTTGACGCTGAGTTGACAGAGTAATATAAATCTATACCCAGTGACTGACCTTGAGTTGACAGAGTAATATAAATCTATACCCAGTGACTGACCTGAGTTGACAGAGTAATATAAATCTATACCCAGTGACTGACCTTGACGCTGAGTTGACAGAGTAATATAAATCTATACCCAGTGACTGACCTTGACGCTGAGTTGACAGAGTAATATAAATCTATACCCAGTGAATGACCTTGACGCTGAGTTGACAGAGTAATATAAATCTATACCCAGTGACTGACCTTGACGCTGAGTTGACAGAGTAATATAAATCTATACCCAGTGACTGACCTTGAGCTGAGTTGACAGAGTAATATAAATCTATACCCAGTGACTGACCTTGACGCTGAGTTGACAGAGTAATATAAATCTATACCCAGTGACTGACCTTGACGCTGAGTTGACAGAGTAATATAAATCTATACCCAGTGAATGACCTTGACGCTGAGTTGACAGAGTAATATAAATCTATACCCAGTGACTGACCTTGACGCTGAGTTGACAGAGTAATATAAATCTATACCCAGTGAATGACCTTGACGCTGAGTTGACAGAGTAATATAAATCTATACCCAGTGACTGACCTTGACGCTGAGTTGACAGAGTAATATAAATCTATACCCAGTGAATGACCTTGACGCTGAGTTGACAGAGTAATATAAATCTATACCCAGTGACTGACCTTGACGCTGAGTTGACAGAGTAATATAAATCTATACCCAGTGACTGACCTTGACGCTGAGTTGACAGAGTAATATAAATCTATACCCAGTGACTGACCTTGACAGTTGACAGAGTAATATAAATCTATACCCAGTGACTGACCTTGACGCTGAGTTGACAGAGTAATATAAATCTATACCCAGTGACTGACCTTGACGCTGAGTTGACAGAGTAATATAAATCTATACCCAGTGACTGACCTTGACGCTGAGTTGACAGAGTAATATAAATCTATACCCAGTGAATGACCTTGACGCTGAGTTGACAGAGTAATATAAATCTATACCCAGTGAATGACCTTGACGCTGAGTTGACAGAGTAATATAAATCTATACCCAGTGAATGACCTTGACGCTGAGTTGACAGAGTAATATAAATCTATACCCAGTGACTGACCTTGACGCTGAGTTGACAGAGTAATATAAATCTATACCCAGTGACTGACCTTGACGCTGAGTTGACAGAGTAATATAAATCTATACCCAGTGACCTGACCTGAGTTGACAGCTGAGTTGACAGAGTAATATAAATCTATACCCAGTGACTGACCTTGACGCTGAGTTGACAGAGTAATATAAATCTATACCCAGTGACTGACCTTGACGCTGAGTTGACAGAGTAATATAAATCTATACCCAGTGACTGACCTTGACGCTGAGTTGACAGAGTAATATAAATCTATACCCAGTGAATGACCTTGACGCTGAGTTGACAGAGTAATATAAATCTATACCCAGTGACTGACCTTGACGCTGAGTTGACAGAGTAATATAAATCTATACCCAGTGACTGACCTTGAGAGTAATATAAATCTATACTGAGTTGACAGAGTAATATAAATCTATACCCAGTGACTGACCTTGACGCTGAGTTGACAGAGTAATATAAATCTATACCCAGTGACTGACCTTGACGCTGAGTTGACAGAGTAATATAAATCTATACCCAGTGACTGACCTTGACGCTGAGTTGACAGAGTAATATAAATCTATACCCAGTGACTGACCTTGACGCTGAGTTGACAGAGTAATATAAATCTATACCCAGTGACTGACCTTGACGCTGAGTTGACAGAGTAATATAAATCTATACCCAGTGACTGACCTTGACGCTGAGTTGACAGAGTAATATAAATCTATACCCAGTGAATGACCCTTTGACGGTTCATACTGGAATGGCATTTATGATCACAGTATTTAAAGAAATAATGAACTACCTTTAGTTTCATGTCACATATGAGTCATCAAGCATGGGGGGGGGGGGGTGTAATATCAAAACTGACAGTGTCCATTTATCATGATTACCATCTTTACATTCCAGAAAACAAATATTTTAGAAACGTGACACAGAAGCCGAACTACAAGGTCTCTGTGTGGATATCCACATAGCTCGTGATAAAATCAGAGAGTGACTGAATGGCTTATTAGCAAGACAAAAGCAGTTTGTCAAGTGGATGGTCTCCCGCCCTGAGAGAGATGGTGTCTCCCTTTGACAGGCCTGTTCAAAGAGGCAGCTGTGTCTATTTCCATCTGTAGATAATTATGGCGGCAATATTTTGAAACCAAGCAAGGGGCTGAGGAGAAAATACTACAAGCTATACATTTCAAGTTCCTGTTATAACAAGTGGCTTATATTTACCCTCCAAGCCCTTGTTGTATCGATGGAAATTCCATTTTTCCCCCCTCCAAAATGAGGGGGAGCATCTCAGCTTTTACACCATTGTTTTTACTCTATTGGAATTGTTTAGGCAAAGGGGATGTCACTGGAAAGCGAAACGTGTCAGTGATCCTTAGACTCCACTTTGATCCTCCCCCCTCAGCTGAAACAGTCAGTGGAGACACAGGCTGCCCGTTAGGCGTATGATTTCGGCCATTTTGACAAAGTATTGAGTGTCAGCGACAAGAATATCCTGCTGTGACAGATTGATGGAGTGGGACCTTGCACTGCGTAGTCTAACACAACAAAAGGCCGGCCCTGTCGTGCCTCAATTTACCTCACACTGGGAGATGGCAGGACGCATTAGAGAGGTGGGAGAGGTCGGTGTCAAAGGGGAACCTTCTGACTCACAGTCCGTCACAGGGAGGACACATTTCACAATCAACGGCGTGGTCGAAGTCTACCAGAGACTGGGGACTCCCTGCTATAGGAGCGGCACCATTGAACAGCTTTCAGCCTGGCTCTGAAAATATTATTTATGTCCCAATATTTATTTACAGACAAATATTTTGTGGTTCAGTGGGGACTCGTATTCAGTGGGGGGGTTCATGTGAAAAGAACAGCAGGGCTGGGGTGTTTGCATAAATCAGTACCCTTGCCAAATGAGCCCAAATGGACCCAGAGAGGCCAAGACGCAGGGGCTAAAAGGACTCTCGTGAACCTACATGGACGCAAGAAGACCCGAGAGGCCCCTCAAAGACCCCTGAGGATTGAAAAGGTCCCTTATGCATGTCTATGTGGACCCTGAAGGCCCCCCATGGAGTCAAATGGACACACGTGGACACAAACACAAGAAAGGACAGACTCCATTGAATTTGAACAGATGTTAAAAGTAAAAGTAAATTGACTCAAACCCACAAACAATGATCTGAGTGAAAGACAAGCAAACCTAAATAGGGTCAATATATGTCTGGGATAAGTCCATGATGGACGGTACCATTACACACCTCATGAATATTCTCTCTATCTCCTCCAGAGTATCTTTGCAGCGTCAGGTGTCACATCAAGGCAAATGATTATGCTTAAAACATGAGTAAAGTTCAATCATAAAATGCTTTAATAGAAGCCATCTGATGATTTACTCTCACCGTAAATGCCATTTTGAAGCAATATGCATAGAGCTCTGAGCTAAATGCAGGGAATTAAAATAAGATCCTGCTCCCTCCAGACATGGCAATCCCGGCTTTAAAAATGATTGATGCCTTTCATTAGGTGGGATAATAGAATACTGTGAAAGAAAATCATATTTAGCAGGCCAGAGATTTTTAAGTGTGTTCCAACACTGAGGTCAATTACCATTAATAACGGTCCTTGGCTCATTGCACTATAATAAGGTTTCGGTAATAATCACGACCCAAACCTGAGCTCAGTGGCATCTGGCCTCATCAAAGATGATGGAACAAGTACAAAAGTTGAAAAGGCATTGAAAATGTAAATACGTATATTTAAGTACGTTTCTGGATAAACTTCAGTAACAATGTTTATGGCATTTTAGAATCTGAACTCCCTTTTTAAACTGTTCCACATAGTAAGTGTCAATGATGATTTGAATCGGAACATTAAAAGAACATTCTAGGGCTCAGTTTTCAAAACAGTACCTAATTCGAGTAGACGCCATCCAATGGCACAAAAAGCTGAACCCTCCCCGAACAAAAACACAAATCCGTTTGGTAAACAAACAAATCCTCCCCCGAAAATTCTCCCTTCTAACTGAGCTTCATCGCATCTAGATTTAGACACTGTTGGGGAACGGGAGTGTTGCAACAGGCAATCAGTGGAGATCTACCTACCCATTTACCTCCACTGGACAGGACCTCCCCTAGGAACCATTATAGGTTGAATTATTCGTCATGGGTGAATCGGGTGACCCCAGTGCCTGGTTGGCCCTCATCGCCACTGTGGAGGAGGAACGGACCAACCACAGAGCCAGGACAACAATGTTCCATTTCATTCTCCTCTCGCTAAAGCAGCCACCAATCCCGGCGGGAGGCTGAATGCCCCTGTGACCCCAGAAACACCCTGAGCTGACATGGAGATAACATGGCAGACTACTTGCCAGGTCAGTTAGTGATTTATTTTTCAGTTAGTGACATGTTTTTCAGTTAGCGACTTTTAGCTACCTAATAAACCCTAATGACATATTTGGGTCACAACATGGCACGTCACAGTGATTGGTTGATATGAGCCAATCAGTCGAGAGCTTTAATGACACTCAAAGGACCTCCTGCCATAAAGTGTTCCTACTGTCAGAGCTATGAAAAGAGGCCGCTGGTGATCCATTTTGCATGGAACATTAAAGCTATGAAGTACAACAGCATGATTAATACAAAGCACGCCTTAACCATGTCATGCACATATCCACTAACCATGGCTCAGATATCCATTCATGCCTGCTCATTTCCTGTTGGATGGGTGAACAGCCACAGGATACAGTGTGGCGTCTAGGCCGTCACAGCAGGAAGTAGCGAACATGAACAGAGTGCAAGGTTTCTCTCTACACAACTCCACCAATCCCAGAACACACTTTTACTTGACATTTCCTGTGACTGAATGTGACGGAGGGCAGACTTGGATTCAAGTGGGTTTTACTGTTGTGTCGAGACAGGGGGGGGGGGTAATGAGTTGACTGCATTGACTAAACCTGAGGATCGTGTTGCTGACGGGGTCAAACGGTGGGCCGAAGGGAAATCCCTGCTCCTCCTAATTATCGCCACGGGGAGACGCAAAGGAAGAAGATAGGTGATTACTCAAAACGGTGTCCGTTTGATATTTGACTCAAGCGGCAACCACAGCCTAGGCTGTTACGGTGCAGTATGATAAGCCATTACCGTAAAGAGAGCACCACGCTGAGTAACAAGCGTGACGGGTGCTTCTTGGAAAAGGATGACCCCTGTGGCTTTCTCCCTCAAGCAGAGTTTAAGGGACTCTGTATGGAACCATGTTTATGGTATTGGCATCATGATAGGACTCTAGTGTGGAAAAAACATGTATTGTTCTATCGCAATCCAATTTCCAAATCACCTTTTCCATTTAATATTTTTATTTTTACATTCTTATCTTGCACGTGTAATAACAAATAAAGGAGTAAAGGGGGTGGTAGCCGGCAATCTCAATACATTTCTCACATCAATTGCCTCAAATTTGGTATAGAAGCTACCTGGTTGTACTGGGGTGCACGGGGAGGGTCAGGTCCTAGGCTATTACTGCAAGATGGATGCACACGCTGATGCCTTATCCTTTACAGCAGTCTCTCGGGCTGAAGTTGTCCAGAGACTGTCTGAACGAAACCGCTCCAAAGCTACAGGCTCTCGGCAATATCCCTGACAGGTTTTAAAGAGATGGTGCTGAGCTCATTGACCCCCTCTGTCACCCATTTAATCAACATCTCTGAGCAGGGTAGAGATCCCGTGGATTTGAAACATGCTAAGAGTGACCCCTATCCACAAGAAGGGCAGCAAAACAGACAAGGGCATCTACAGACATGTATCTATTTTGACTGTGCTGTCTTATGAACAGAGGAATATACTAGCAAAACATTTTTTTTAAATATACAAACCACAGTCTGGTTTTAGAAGGTCCCACTCCACTGACACACGCGTATTGCTCTTAACGGACTTTATCAGGAAAGAAGTTGACAAGGGACATTTCTGGGGAATGGTTATGCTGGATCTGCAGAAGGCGGATCATAGTATCATGCTCTACAAGTTAAAATGGTGGATGTGGTGGACGTTAATGGAAAACATTCTAGGCCGAAGGTGATTAGCTGTGGGGTTCTGCAGGGGAGCACCCAGGGCCCACTTATCTTCCTATGAAATTATGAAATGAAATGAACATGCTCTCGTCATTTGTTTTTGTATGCGGATGAAGAGATCCTTCGTGTAGAGATATCCAATATCAGTAAATGGCTTTCAGATGACAAACCTTCTCTGCATCTTGCAAAAACAGAATCCATCTTATGTGGTTCCAGAGTAAAGCTTGCAAGGTCCCCTGGTTTTAGTGTCAAAGTGGACAACTCAGTGGTTACACTATGAAACTCTGTCAGCTACCTTGGTTGTGAATTGGATAGTCACCTGACTGGTGAGACTATGGCCCTAAAGGTTTTAACAAAGATAAACCAAAAAATATCTTGATAGTGACACCCTAAAGACTCTGGCAGGTGCACTTGTTCAGTGTTGGTTGTGCGTGCACATCATGGTTCACCAGCATCCCTAAACATGAATACGCTACAGACCAGCCAAAACAAGCCGGTGAGAGTTGTACTTAAACTCCCCCTCGTACGTATCTGGAGGTTGAGCATTTTAATCAGCTTGGCTGACTATCTGTAGAGAACAGGATCATGTTAATTCAACACGGTCTGGTCCATAGAATTATTACTGACTATTCAGTTACTAGACATTTTTAGGAATGTCTAACAATACAACACCAGAACCAGAGACTGATATTGCCTGTTTTAAATTTAAGAGTCTATCTGGTAAGAACACCTTTTTATATACCGGCGCTTTCGAGTGGAACAAACTACCACAGCAACTCAACACCATGACGACCATAACTTCATTTTAAAAGAATGTCAAAATCTGGATAACGATCGAGCAGTATAAAACATGATCTTCTTCATATCTGTATGTAATGCTCTAGGCCAGAGGTACTCTTACCCTACGAGGTCCGGAGCCTGCTGGTTTTCTGTTTCTACCTGATAACTAACTGCACCTACCTCAGTCCCTGATTAGAGGGGAACAATGAATAAACGCAGTGGAACTGGCTTCGAGGTCCAGAGTTGAGTTTGACTAATTGTATTAGTCACATGCATCGAATACAACAGGTATATATATAGACCTTACAGTGAATGCCTTACAGTGAATGCCTTACAGTGAAATGAAACCAACAGTGCAGTGATGGGGGCACGTATAACGTCTGCCATCTTCTCCCGGCGCCATGTTACTGTATATATGTAACCAAAGTATACCTAGTACTTTGTGTCGTATTTTTGTGTTATCCACATGTGGGGTTGCATTGTGTTTGTAAATAGTCAAATACATCTATCTACACCACATATGCATGCGTTTCACTGTTGTCTTCAGGGTCGAGCCCCCAACTAGGGATCTTCTTGAAAGAGAATACAGCATGATGTACGGCAACACTAGACCTTTAGCTCCTTACCTCCGTCCTTGTTGCAGAGGCTGATGAGGTTGTGCACGGTGTCCATCATCTCCTGCTGCAGCCTCTGCATGGCGGTGGTGTTGCCCGTGGCCCTGGTCAGCTGGGTCTCCAGCTCACGGATCACCCCACTCTGCTTCGCCACCAGGGCCTGCAGGCTGCCCTTCTCCTCCCGCAGCATCTCCAACTCCTCCTGGTGACGAGACTCCATCTCCTGCATCTTCTGCTCCAGGAACCTTGGGGGTCAGAAACCCGGCATAGGAAAGTTAGTTATGCATATAGCTTTAGTTCATAGAGAACTGTAATCTAATCTGGTGCTTACATGTTTGTATGGAATTTACATAATAGTTCCCAAATAAATACTGGTATTTATTTGTGATTGTCAAAAACAGTGGAATTCCATCACTTTCTATGTTATGTTCCACATGCCTCCTTTTGACAGATCAAGCAAGTGAATTGTCATTCTAAATCTGCTGCAGCATATGCCCTTCTCTCTACCCCAAAACATGTTCTGAACTGTAACTAGGGTAACATGTGGAATGGGAACCCAACTTTACATAAGTATTCAGACCCTTTACTAGGAGACTCATAATTAAGCTCAGGTGCATCCTGTTTCCATTGATCATCCTTGACAACTTGATTGGAGTCCACCTGTGGTAAATTCATTTCATTGGACATGATTTGGAAAGGCACACACCTGTCTATGTAAGATCCCACATATGACAATGCATTTCAGAGCAAAAACCAAGCCACGAGGTCGAAGGAATTGTCCGTAGAGCTCCGAGACAGGATTATGTCGAGGCACAGAGCTGGGCCGCTCGACCAAACTGAGCAATCGGGGGAGAAGAGCTTTGGTCGGGGAGGTGACCAAGAACCCGATGGTCACTCTGACAGAGCTCCAGAGTTCCTCTGTCGAAGATGGAAGAACCTACCAGAAGGACAACCATCTCTGCAGCATTCCACCAATCAGGCCTTTATGGTAGAGTGGCCTGACGGAATCCCCTCCTCAGTAAAAGGCACATGTCAGCCCGCTTGGAGTTTGCCAAAAGCCACCTAAAGGACTCTCAGACCATGAGAAACAAGATTCTCTGGTCTGATGAAACCAAGACTGAACTCTTTGGCATAAATGCCAAGTTTCATGTCTGGAGGAAACCAGACACCGCTCATCACCTGGCCCTTTACCATCCCTACGGTGAAGCATGGTGGTGGCAGCATCATGCTGTGGGGATGTTTTTCAGCGGCAGGGACAGGCAGATTGTCAGGATCAAGGGAAAGATGAGCAAAGTACTGTGAGATCCTTGATGAAAACCTGCGCCAGAGCGCTCAGGACAGACTGTGGTGAATGTTTACCTTCCAACAGGACAAAGTAAAGGGTCTGATTACTTATGTAAATGTGATATTTCATATATATATATATATATATTTTATACATTTGCAAACATTTCTAAAAAAAAACTGTTTTTGCTTTGTCATTATGGGGTATTGTGTGTAGATTGATGAGGGGGGGGGAAACAATTTAATCCATTTTAGAACAAGGCTGTAACGTAACAAAATGTGGGAAAAGTGAAGGGGTCTGAATACTTTCCGAATGCATTGTATATATATTACGCCCAGACTGTAATAGAAGTACAAATGTTTATGTCAGTGGATTCAGTTACCATGAGTTGCACACGGACAATAAACATACATACATTTCATCATACACTTTGTAGATTAACGTAAACCTTAACTGTGTCCAATGGTCTTCCATTTTATAATTATAATTATTATAATATAGTCTTACGTGGAATTGATTAACAGATTCAGAACTAAATTAAAAATAAATGGGCAGTGATTTCATAATTGCACAAGCGTTTGCAAATTTCTCTCAGTAAAGGAATCCCTGTCTATGAACTTTGAGTGCAGCTCTCAAACATTGGGATCAGTTGAGGTCGTTTTTTTTCAGAAAGCATATTAACGAAAGAATTCAGTACAGCTGTGTTACTGTATTTACAGTGAGCACTGGGGACGGGAGGGAGCTTTTAAACGGACAGTGAGAGACAGTCCCACTGGACCAATCAACAAACAGGACTCTGAAAAGTCATCCAAAAGCCACATTCGATTGCTCCCATTGCAACATCATTCAACTTTCAAGCAAAAGATGATGTAGGAAAATATAGCCTCATGCACTTCATACTGTTATACATCAGGGGATGGGGTGTCTGATTGCACATTTAGCCGATCTGTGTATGACTGAGTCTCCAGACAAAGGGCATGATGTCTTTAACCGCGTCACATTGTGTTGGATGGCGTGTGAGTTTACCCGTTCTTGTCGTGGAGCTTGCTGATCTCATTGGTCTGCACCATGAGCTGCTTCTCCAACTTGTTGGTGGACAGGGAGTTCTCAAGCAGCTGAATCTCTAGTCTGGAGGTTTGATTCAGGACCTGTCCCAGGACAGAAATAGGTTAGCGGTATCCGGCCTCACAGAGGTGTTCCAGCGAAACAAAATGTAGGTACGCTATAAATCATCATGTCCTCTTTAGGAAGAGGTAATAAAGTATAGGTTTTGCATAAAGAGCGGTTGTTCTTCTGACACATGGTAATACTCAGTTGCATATATATGAAGGGAGTGATTTCCCTGAGTGCACCTTTCTTCTTTTTTTTGCACATCAGCAAAAATCCACCCCCACAAGCGCTGCTCTTGTTCTCTTCCTTCTAAAGCCACCCCAGATATCAAGAGACGTTGAAAACGTAAATATACATACAGTATGCTTTCTGTATCACATAAAGAGAGCGTAGCTATTTATATGTCATCCATATTTTCTTTGGCCAGTTCCCCCCGCATTGCCTTCTTGGGGGTGGTTTAATGTGGAATAGCTGAGTCAATTGTGCGTGAGATGGATCCCAGTGGGAGTGCCATAAGGTTGGGGGGGGGGGGGGGGTATTACCTGCGTCTCCACATCCGTTAGCTTGCGCGTCTGCTCGGCCGTCTTGGATAGGAGGTTGGTGCCCATCTCCAACATGGCGGCCGTGTGGTTGTGAACGGCACTCTGCTGCAGCTGGGCCATCTCGGTCTTCATGCTCTCCTTTATGTAGTTCTCAATCTGAAACAGCCAACGTATAGAGATCATTTATGAGAGGACGGATGAGACACAGCGCATGAAACAGACGATAACAGATGGCCAGTGACCGGGGTATGTTGAAAAAAAAACACACAAGCAGCAGAGGATTAATGGACGCCACTAATCATACAGACACCGCGAATTAGAGATATGGTTGAAAACAGTGACAATTGAGACACAATGGTACGACACTTGAACAAGGGAGTTGTTCGACGTGGACACATTCCAGGCGTGAAAACAAGTGACACTCGTAAGAAATGCCGCAATCAGCATTCAATTACTTTTATAGTCGAATGAAAAGAACATGTGTGACAAATGGATACCCTCAACATTGATCAAGAAAAAAAAAAAAAAATGTAATACGTTCTATTATCATTGTAACATTTCAAAGGCTTTCTTATCAGCATCTCTATGTCATACAGTAGATCAACTGAGTTGATTGTGTCTTTCCACCTCATAATGTGAACAGAAAACCACCAGTGAAGAATGAGCTTCAGAATATAGGTGGATCCAGATGTAGGTCATTAGCTAAGGTCAGGAAGAGACAGAGATGGCCCGATACTCACTGGTGCTTATCTTGAAAGCACTCTTTCATCCCTTATCTCGCAAAGTGAACGGATGACAAGGCCGAGGCCGTGTCCGAATAGGTTGTTCACGCAAACGAACCATCAGCGTCAGTTCACGCACACGCTGTGATGTTCGGCCCGTCACACGAGTCATCTATTCAAACATCAATCTGACTGTAGCCCTTCTGAGCTCACTCTCTACTAGGGCATTTTCAGGAACGCATCAACCAGTACCAAACATTAGTGTTGAATGCCCTTAGTCAGCAACTGTTCCTGGCGAGCAGGCACCTTGTTGAACGAATAGAACAGGACACGAGGAGACGTCACCAGTCAAGCTCCACTACTCAGTGGAGTGTGAAGGAAAACATTTTGCTGTGAGATGCTTCTGGAAACCATTTGTGACGTCACTCCACTTTTCCATCCCCCTGAAAGTACAGATCGCTCGTAATTGTCACATTAGCAATGATATCCGGTGATACCCTATGACAACATGGTTGAAGGAGCCTTACACGTGGGGCCCCCGGGGACCTGGCTTGCACTATGACTGAGTGACTCACAGTCCGATCATAGATAGCACAGGCACTGGGACAGGCGAGTCTTTCATGCTCATGCCAGGACCTTATGTTGGATTTTAATGGAAGAATGATGGGGTTGTTGTTTAAAATGCCCATTATAGCTAGTGTACGAGTGTTAGTTTAAACATGAAAGACTCTGGAAGTTTGAACTTTAAAGACTGTAAAGTCTTAAAGGGGTAATCAGCAGTTGCTACGGTATATACATTTTTGAACTCTTTAATGATATGTACCCATTCATTCTTGAAGATTATTGTCACGTTCGTTGGGATAAATGTCGGACCAAGGCGCAGCGGATGTTGAGTTCCACATTATTTATTAGAAAGTGAAACTAAGCAAAGACAAAAAACAAATGTACAATAAACTAACCACGGACCGCGACTACAGAGACGCTACGTGCACTAACTCAAAACAATATCCCATAAACACAGGTGGGAAAAACAGCTACTTAAATATGATCCCCAATTAGAGACCACGATTACCAGCTGTCTCTAATTGGGAATCATACACAATCACCAACATAGAAAAACAAACCTAGAACCCCACATAGAAATAATAAACTAGACTAACCCCCCCCCCCCCTCCAGTCACGCCTTGACCTACTCTACCACAGAAAACAAGGACTCTCTATGGTCAGGACGTGACAATTATAACTTGTAAAATGCCCCATCAGAACCGGAAAGCTTGTTTTACACCAATGTTTGTCAACAAAGTAAACGTAGACAAACACTATATAGCCTCATGACATGGTTAAAACTATCATTTTGATATCAGGAATGGTCAGTCCTTGCATCCATAGCTCTGTATATGAATTCTGCGAGTGGTTTCATTTGTCCAGCCCCATCCCCCATCCCTCAGCTTTGAACTGAAACAGGGCTGGGGAACACACTTTGTTATCGTTTCAACTGCAGATTGCCACTTTAAAAGTGTATTATGTGTGTGTTCCATTGCAGTTGTATTTAGGGTAATGTGCACAAAACCGACATCATTTTTAATCCCACGTTTGTAAAAAACACAAACGGTTTGCAGGAACAAAATAGAGACAAAAGGGAGAAGATGTATTTAGTTTAGACACAATAACACACAATAAGAACATACATATATTTGGCTGAATCCTGCGTCAGTAGAGTTAGAAGACCAAGGGCATTCGAGCTGGGAGAGTGAAGTCACTTTAAGGTGCATAAACAAGTTCAAAAGATTGGCACAATACTCAACTGTCATATTGCTTGCCTACATAAAGGATGGATTTCAACATTTCGACCAACCCGAGAGTGAACAGACAATAATACAGACAGAGCACAGACAGTTCCCTTCAATTCTACAACTGTGACAGCGTTCTACCCAGCAGCCATCGGCAAATCTCTGTCACTTGGAATCAGTGTTTTCGCTGTGATATCCCTGTCTTGGCAATGATAGAAAAGCGAAGCGTAGCATTGTTTCAGGCCCGCTTTCAGATACAATGGCGCTCCTTTGGTGGTGAAGTGCAGCAGACTGATATAAGTGTCGCCTCCCACAAAACCTCCAAAACTCCGTTCAAGGAGTTTTGGAAGGAACAGGAAGAGTCTGGCACCCACGCAGTTACGAAACACCCATATCAGAACGGATTGAACTGGCTTATAAACAGTCTGAATCGATAACCTCAGGCTCATTGCTCAACTTAAGAGTTCAAGTATTTATCTTTGGAGACCTCTGCCTTTAATGGTGATACACTGTGGTACTATCCAATGCTTCAATGATGCTCGTACTCTTTATATCAGTGTGCCAATCCGTTAATACCAGCCTGTGTAAATGTTGCCTGATAGGCTTTGCTTGCAGCCAGCGTAAGTCACCTTGGAAGGACCATGTTGGAAGTGACACCGGCGGGCCCTTCAGAAACCTAAAACTCAGAGCCCCGTCGCTCACGGCCAGTCTCCCAGGGAATGTGCTCGACTCATGAATCAATCTGGCGAGGGTCATAAACGGAAAGTACCAAGGAGAAACAAGATTACACAAACACGCCCCCATCATGTTAAAAAAAATATATAAAAAAAAACACTTAGGAAGCAGTAAAATATGTGGGTGTCAAGTTATTTGGCTGTTCTTCACCCAACGCAAACTGACCAAACTTTTCCAGGCAGTGAACAGCACAGGATTAGAAAGCAGGATAAAGCAAATAGTATCTTTCATTGCCAGTGGTGGAAAGTGAGTAAAGAGGTACACACTTGTCGGGAATTGGGAAAGCGATGATGAAATAACTAAAAGTGCATGATATGTATGCGGAGCTGGCCAAATACCAAAGTCTGATTCTCCTGGACATCTGACCAGACAAGAAACACAAGTTAGCCTACGAAATGCACTCAAATTCAGCAATGCAATTCAAATAGAAACTACTCAAAGAAACCCACCGTGCTCCATCTAAATGCAACATACAAATAGCTGTTGGCCAATGAATCACTCTGATTCTTTAATAAGAAATTCACATTTGATAGAGAGGAATCTGGGCTATTATCCGAGTCAGGGGAACCATGTTTGGGACCAGTACAACTTGGCTTAGCAGCAGCCGGAGCTCTTGGTTAAACTCCACACACAGCCCACCAGCTGGGGGTCAGTCCAAATAAGTTGAGGTCAGCCATAACTATGGTGTCAGGTTTAACCTCTTACCTAGACTGTGTATCATTATCAGAGCCACTGAGCATAAAGGCGATAGGGGTTGTGTGACTGATTTACGCATTGCTTATTGCTTACACATGCTATATTACGGTAACATGTTATAAATGTTAATGTGTCTATAATAAGGCAAAACAGAGCAGATTTACAAGCCTGTTTTCTTTATTTTGCTGTGTGCAATGTTTCGTTCCCCTGCAGACCAGTTTGAGCAATATATCATCGCAAGTTCTTGCCTCAATAGGGTTGTCAAAAACCCATTCATCGTCGTGTCCGAATCGAGACAATCTGAAGCTTTCTCAAGTTCATACAGCATCTACCTTTTGCGCTCTTTAACTATGTTTATTCTACAAGAAGTTTCACGTTTTGTGTGTGTGTGTGTCCTTGTCAAGAACACTGTCACTTCATAATCAACATGAAACGCAAACATTTGACAGTTTGACACCGGAAAGAAATTCAAATGTAACACCACTTCCCATGAAAAATAACGACACGCCATATATTAAACTCTCCTTTTTCCCCCCGTGGCTTTTCGAGGTGACGAAGTAAGATGTATTCTTTGTGACATTCCAGAAGGTGCAACAACAATAGCCTTGCTCTGAGAACCACTAAATCTTGCCCTCTTTTTACATAATCGCCGTGAGCTAAGTGAGAGCCACATAAACAGAACTTTATGTTTCCCAAACTGCTACTTTACAAAAAAAGGCATAAAGGTTTAAGGAGTTCTGGTCTGGAGGGCCTTGGGTACGTCTAGACCGCCCGTAGCTTCACTAACAACACTGCCTGACACGCTGACCCCCCTCGCCACGGCGTCCAAGGCTCCTTTGCGGCATTAAGTGGGTCGCAAAAGCCACTGTAGCTGCGTGTACAGGCCTGCCTCAGTCATTTAGCAGCTTTATGAGCTGTGGGAAATGAGTTGCGGCTCCCAGTTAACGATAAAACAATCTGTTTTCAGCTGTGTGGAACAAAATGAAGACGGTGCGAAAGCAAGGAATATGAGGCTCAGGCCAGAGGGACAGTTTATCATTGAAAAAGGGCAGACATTTTTGGGAAACGATCCACTGTACTGGTTGTGTTGTGAAGTAGAACACTATTCTTTCACAAGACAATACATGACTATACAAAAAAAAGACAAAAGATAATCCATGGCTGCACGTGACCAAAAATAAAGTCCTTGATATCGTAGCAGAGGCTTCCAAGCTGTTCCTAGAAGCAAAATAACCTGATACTCCCTTACATCATTGTAACGGATTGCTAAAATGTTTACCATTTTCCTGACAGTTGACATTCGTAGGCTTTCTAGCCAAGAGGAGGGATGGACATGGTTAGACTTGAGAGCTTGTTTTCTAAACAGCCGTGGTGCTGGGAGCCACTGCAGGCAGCGCTACAAGACAGACAGTAGGCCTGGACTGTTTTAATGCTTCGTGCTCTGTTGTTGCCTAGCTTATCTCTGGCTCTCTGGTGGTCTGGGGGAGTCTCTCCCACTGACGGGGCCCAACCATCGGAAAAGCCTTTATGGATATGGTAGAGGAGCTGTTACTGTCGATTAGCACCTCACTCTGTAACACAGGGCACCTTGAGAAAGATGCCAGCAAATCTTATCGCCAGCAATTCTTATCGCCAAAACAACAGTCGAATCAAATATTATTTGTCACATGCACTGGTAAAATAGTAACACAAGAGGAATAAAATAAAACGCACAAGAATGGAACTAGGAAGTACCAGATCAATGTGCTAAGGTACGAGGTGCAGTATTTGAGGTAGATATGTACATGAAGGCAGGGTCAAGTGTCTCGGCATCAGGATAGATAATAATAAGGTATTTAAGGTAGTTATGTACATGAAGGCAGGGTAAAGTGACTAGGCATCAGGATAGATAATAATAAGGTATTAGAGGTAGTTATGTACATGAAGGCAGGGTAAAGTGACTAGGAATCAGGATAGATAATAATAAGGTATTTAAGGTAGTTATGTACATGAAGGCAGGGTAAAGTGACTAGGCATCAGGATAGATAATAATAAGGTATTAGAGGTAGTTATGTACATGAAGGCAGGGTAAAGTGACTAGGCATCAGGATAGATAATAATAAGGTATTTAAGGTAGTTATGTACATGAAGGCAGGGTAAAGTGACTAGGCATCAGGATAGATAATAATAAGGTATTAGAGGTAGTTATGTACATGAAGGCAGGGTAAAGTGACTAGGCATCAGGATAGATAATAATAAGAGTAAAATAAAGAACAGAGTAGCAGCAGCAGATGATGAGTGTAAAAGTGTGTGAGTGTGCGTGTGTAATGTGTATGTATGTGCATTTGTGTTGTCAGGATGCGCGTTCATGTTATGTGTGTGTGTGTGTGTGTGTGTGTGTGTGTGTGTGTGTGTGTGTGTGTGTGTGTGTGTGTGTGTGTGTGTGTGTGTGTGTGTGTGTGTGTGTGTGTGTGTGTGTGTGTGTGTGTGTGTGTGTGTGTGTGTGTGTGTGTGTGTGTGTGTGTGTGTGTGTGTGTGTGTGTGTGTGTGTGTGTGTGTGTGTGTGTGCGTGTGTAGTGTATTTGAATGTTGTGTGGGTTTCCTGTGGGAGTGTCAATGTAGTGTGTGTGAGTTCATGTGAACATGCTGTGTATACAGTCTAGTGAGTGTGTGTAGGGTCAGTGCAAGATGGAGTCAGTGCAGATAGATCCATAATAATATGCTCTCTGACACCTGGGGTATTAATTCACACAATGCCCAGGACTTTTATGACTTGTTCCACATTTTGTTGTGTTACAAATTAGAATTAAAATAGATTTAACTGAAATATTCTTGTCAACGATCTACACAAACTGCTCTGTAATGTCCGAGTGGAAGAAAAATGTGAATGTTTGTAAAACAATTATGAAAAATAAAACACTAATACTGTATATCTTGATTAGATAAGTATTAAACCCCTGAGTCAATACATGTTAGAATCACCGTTGGCAGCGATCACAGCTGTGAGTCTTTCTGGGTAAGTCTTTAAGAGCTTTCCACATCTAGATTCTGCAATATTTGCCCATTATTCTTTTCAAAATTCTTCAAGCTCTGTCATATTCGTTGTTGATCATTGCTAGACAACCATTTTCAGGTCTTGCCAGATTTAAGTCAAAACTGTAACTCTGTCACTCAGGAACATTCACTATCTTCTTGTTAACCAACTCTAGTGTAGATTTAGCCTTGTGTTTTAGGTTATTGTCCTGCTGAAAGGTGAATGAATCTCCCAGTGTCTGCTGGAAAGCAGACTGAACCATGTTTTCCTCTAGGATTTTGCCTGTGCATAGCTCCATTCCGTTTATTTTTTATCCTGAAAAATCCCCTGCCCTTAACGATTAATAGCATACCCATAACATGATGAAGCCAACATTCTAAGCTTGAAAATATGGAGAATGGTACTCAGTAATGTGATGTATTGGATTTCCCCCGAACAATGTAGGCCATTGACAAAAAAAGGCTGTAACACAACAAAATGTGGAAAAAGACAAAGGGGTCTGAATACTTTCTGAAGACACAGTAAGTCCCTATGAGACAGTGAGTGAGACACTGAGACGATACGAATTAGGAGAGAAACTCAGGCTGAACTCACAGTTAACCTCTACAACCTTTACCCTCATGGCTAGCTACCAGGCATTTATCAAATCGCAACGCAATGCCTCTCACTCTGTCTGTCTCCCCCCATATAGTGCACTACTTTTGACCAGAGCCCCATGGGAGTCACACTCTATCCAACCAGTCTACTGCCAGGACCCACAAGTCCCCTCTGTGTTTCTCTCTCTCTTTCTGTCAGGATGCTGTTGTGTTGATTTCGTTATCCTATTCCAAGGACATAATTAGTCTTGTGTAACCTGAAACCAAACCAACCATCCTCAACCCAAATCATTGCATATAAAACTTGTGCCCAAAGTAATTTGGCAAGTACTGTAGAGCCCATACACCCCTTTCTGTCCATCAAAGGCTCCTAGGCTCAACATTTTCACATGCCCATTGGTGAAGAGTTCTAGAGATTTGCAGTTTTCTTTTGTTTTACAAAACTCCCTAAAATCTAATCTCCCTAATCTGATTTAGGTTCTTGTGCAGTAAGGAAACTAAGGATTTTCACATTTCCAAATCCGATTGGTTGCTATTTTTTTATGGGTTTTTACAAATTCAGATGATCCAATTTAATTTACTAATCTAATAAGATTATATCCTTCCCGAATCATGTAAGGAAAGAGGTAAATATCTGACATTTTCAGGAACTAGTGTAGAAAATTCACTTTCAGAATTTTCTAAATTTTATTTGCCACACTACATCTCTCTTCCATTTATAGGGTCCATTTACCAGACATTAAAAATGTAATGCATAAACAAAAAATCTAAATCAAGTTTCTTTGACATTATTAAATTGTCACTATATTTAATAATAATAATAATACATGGGACTTATATATGACTTGTTTCAAGAAACTAGGCGTATGTCACGCGTCACTACTTCACAGGAGAGGCATTTGAATGTAAACATAATTCTCTTTATCAAAATGTATTTTTTGGCAGAAATGCCTTATGGAACATGTGAACTTTTATGTGCCTTAACAACAAACTTGTATTCCATCTGTAAATACAAATAAAATTGTTAAATTACAAGCAGTATTGGTTTAGCCACGGAAAAAGGTAGGAACCTTCCTGTGATTGGCTGAGATAATGGATGGGCTGGACATGCCGGGGGATGAGTTCGGATTAGTCTGCCATGTAGCGCGCTTCTGTCTATAACAAAGGGCTACTCAGTATGTGCAGGTAATCCTTTCTAACTCAGCTTTTTTGAAAGATATTGCGAATAACTGTGTTGCTCTCCACCTTCTGGAGGACAGTTTTGAAATCAGTGGAATGCCCGGTGGAAGCAGAGTTTGATAGCTAAGGAGATGGAAAAATTCTGGTGTTTGATTGCAAATATGCGGAGGGAGTCGAAAAAAGAACACACAGACGGCTGTTGTATAAAACACCCGTCTCCGTGTTACCTCTTCAAACTAAGGCCAGGCCAATATAACATCTGTGACAGAAAGGGAGAAGCATTCATCCATGTAAGAGAGTCTAGCTAGCTACATTTTCAGATATTATAAGTTTCTAATTTTGAAAGTGATTTTCATTGCCAGTTAAAGCATTCTGTAAGCTAGCTAGCTAATGTTAGCTGGCTCGATAGCTAACGTTACATTTATGATCTGTGTAGTATTATTATTAGTTTCTCAGAGCCATTTGCATTGCTAGTTATAGCCTAATGTTAGCTGGCTAGATTCATGCAGGGTAGTAACATTATGAGTTGGGACTATGGTTCATTGTTTAGCTAGCTAGCTACATGTCTAAACAAAAGATTCCACTATGTAAGATACCTTTTCACTGTACCGTTTACACATTCTGTATCCTGTGCATGTGACAAATAAACTTTGATTTTATTTGGTAGTGTGTGTTTACCCCAGAGACGGTAATGGGAAGAACAACATGACCTACACCGAAGTCAAATTAGAATATAAAGTTAGGCCAATGAGACAGTGTTCAAGTTCTAAAATTCTCTGGTAGAATGCCCTGGTTTTATTTCGTTAAGCTATTTTTTGTAATTAGCTTGCCGTTAACTTGTAAAGAACGATCTTGTTGTGAGTTTATTTTCCTGTAATAATAAATACAAATTAGCAAAAGTTAAGATGTTTTCAGATATATGATGTGGATATTATTTGAACTGGCTATCCAGCTAATTTAATGTTAGCTAGCTAACAAGCTAGAAACTAAACAAAACATTGCTTAGTAGCCTGGTTTGCTAAATTGACATATACAAAATGTATTTTTAAACAGATGGGTTTATTGGTGTTAAAATACACCAGTTATGCTATTTTGGACCACCAGGCTGCTGATGTCATGCATGTGAATCCTTAAAGAGATGGGTGGGGCTAAGGCTTAAGAGCACGTGAAGGATGCTGAATGGGTGACAAAGAAGAGCTCTCCAGTAAATGTACCAGAACATTCAAGGCCCATTTTCTCAAAAGTGGGGTTACAAGTTTAACATCTGTCAAAGCAGAATTACTTTGCCATTGTTCCTCAACTACAATGTATAATATACCCTTTTCTAGCTCTGAGCCTCTACTTTATACAATGTAAAAAAAAAAACACAATTTCAAATTTTGCTACATAAGACCGAAACACTTTTACAATTGTGGAGAGTTGGGGCTTTAGGAGTGACTGAAAGATGGTGAGTAACATCTCAGAGTAACGGATGGCTGGGGGGAGTTCCAGAGCCTAGGAGCAACCCTGGAGAAGGCCCTGTTGCCAAAGCTCTGGAGCTTGGACCTGGGAATGGAAAGGTGGCCTGCCATGGTGGAATGGGGCATGCTTGTAGGTTGCCACTTATTACTGTTATGTAACAACTCAAACCTGAATCATTGTACATGATTTCTGTGAAGGACAAGCACAGGGGAGCCAGTGCATCTTTGAATAACTGGAGAGATCCTACATAAAATCCGCTAGTACAATTATGTAAACAAAACGATCATGAGAAAAGTACAGACACTGTAGTACTGTTTATTAAAATCAAAATATCAATCACCGTACCTTCTCCGCTGTGCAATCTGGTTTCCGAGTCGGTCACGGGTGCACCTCAGCTACACTCAAGGTACTAAATGATATCATAACCGCCATCGATAAAAGACAGTACTGTGCAGCCGTCTTCATCGACCTCGCCAAGGCTTTCGACTCTGTCAATCACCATATTCTTATCGGCAGACTCAATAGCCTCGGTTTTTCGGATGACTGCCTTGCCTGGTTCACCAATTACTTTGCAGACAGAGTTCAGTGTGTCAAATCGGAGGGCATGCTGTCCAGTCCTCTGGCAGTCTCTGTAGGGGTGCCACAGGGTTCAATTCTCGGGCCGACTCTTTTCTCTGTATATATCAATGATGTTGCTCTTGCTGCGGGCGATTCCCTGATCCACCTCTACGCAGACGACACCATTCTATATACTTTTTTCATTGGACACTGTGCTATCTAACCTCCAAACGAGCTTCAATGCCATACAGCACTCCTTCCGTGGCCTCCAACTGCTCTTAAACGCGAGTAAAACCAAATGCATGCTTTTCAACCGACCGCTGCCTGCACCCGCATGCCCGACTAGCATCACCACCCTGGATGGTTCCGACCTTGAATATGTGGACACCTATAAGTACCTAGGTGTCTGGCTAGACTGCAAACTCTCCTTCCAGACTCACATCAAACATCTCCAATCGAAAATCAAATCAAGAGTCGGCTTTCTATTCCGCAACAAAGCCTCCTTCAGTCATGCCGCCAAGCTTACCCTAGTAAAACTGACTATCCTACCGATCCTCGACTTCGGCGATGTCATCTACAAAATTGCTTCCAACACTCTACTCAGCAAACTGGATGCAGTCTATCACAGTGCCATCCGTTTTGTCACTAAAGCACCTTATACTACCCACCACTGCGACTTGTATGCTCTAGTCGGCTGGCCCTCACTACATATTCGTCGCCAGACCCACTGGCTCCAGGTCATCTACAAGTCCATGCTAGGTAAAGCTCCGCCTTATCTCAGTTCACTGGTCACGATGGCAACACCCATCCGTAGCACGCGCTCCAGCAGGTGTATCTCACTGATCATCCCTAAAGCCAACACCTCATTTGGCCGCCTTTCGTTCCAGTACTCTGCTGCCTGTGACTGGAACGAACTGCAAAAATCGCTGAAGTTGGAGACTTTTATCTCCCTCACCAACTTCAAACATCAGCTATCCGAGCAGCTAACCGATCGCTGCAGCTGTACATAGTCTATTGGTAAATAGCCCACCCATTTTCACCTACCTCATCCCCATACTGTTTTTATACTGTTTTTTATTTATTTACTTTTCTGCTCTTTTGCACACCAATATCTCTACCAATATCTCTACCTGTACATGACCATCTGATCATTTATCACTCCAGGGTTAATCTGCAAAATTGTATTATTCGCCTACCTCCTCATGCCTTTTGCACACATTGTATATAGACTGCCCATTTTTTTTTTTCCTACTGTGTTATTGACTTGTTAATTGTTTACTCCATGTGTAACTCTGTGTTGTCTGTTCATGCTTTATTTTGGCCAGGTCGCAGTTGCAAATGAGAACTTGTTCTCAACTAGCCTACCTGGTTAAATAAAGGTGAAATAAAAAAATAAAAAAATAAAAAAAATCAAACAATACTTTTTTTCTCTTTGGACTGAAGGATTTTAGGGCAGATTTTAGGGCAGATTGTGAAATTCTTTATACAAACTATTAAGTCAAAGCTATTTATTTATGTTTTTAGTAAGTTTTAGTAACGCAAAATATAGATCATGTACATGGACAGTAACATTTAGCGCAACTTGAATCAAATTAAGGATTCAAAGGTTTATAAAGCCTAGACAAAGGTGAAACATTTATAAATGGAAAAAAGCCTGAGAAAAGTACTAAACTAAATCTAAACATGTGACGGCCAAAATTGTTCTGTTCCTTTTGGGAAATATGTCCTTACATTCATTCTTATGTGATTGGAATCATTTATCCCAATCTATTTATAGAAATCTCAGACATCAATTCAAGGTCTTCAACAGTCAGCATCATGGACTAAAGGAAACACATCCTCGGCAACAAGCTACTATCACTTCACAGGTAATGACAGATGGGTAAAATGTCAAAAAAAATAAGAGCCAATTTCACAAGAAGAAGAAGTTAATATAACCAAGAAGCAATTAATTTTTGATATCCTGCCTCGTAAACACGAACTTACTCAAAACATGAAAAGAGGGACGGAGAAAGTGTTTGCTTTGAATTTTAGCTCTCCTCTCCGAACAGCCGGAGGGATCCTGTCCAACAGAAATGTTGACTTTTCTCTTTTTGATTTGGGTACTGTGATGTGGAAGGTTTGTTTGTTATTACAATCAAGACTCTGAAAATGAATTTGTAGAGTTGGTCTAGACAAGGATTATTTGGCTATCTTATATGACCATATTCCAGTGGCAACACACTGATGAATCTCAAAAATGGGAAACAATTGGTGCTTTTACCCGGTCCGAAAACTAGATTAAGAACAGTAATAGTCTATTAATACACCCTATCATTTTCACTATCTATATTAATCAACGTAGAATTGAATTAGAGGCTATCATTGTAATAACCATATTTGACTGTTTCGCTTCCTTCTGTCGAGCTCAGGTTACTTAGCATCATTCATGTGAATTCATCCAGAGTGAAAATAAATATTTTGCAGCCGTGATTGTGTAGGGATGTATATTTTCACAAATCCTCGAGTTACAAGGAGCTCTCTTATGTCAAAGCAGGCCCTCAAATTACCCCAATTAATTATGTGTATCTGGACGTTTGGGAGAGGAAACGCGCATTCATCCAAGACATGGGAATGCGGAAAGAGAACCAAACAACCAAACAAATTTAACTCTGCTCGGAGGAGTAGGACCCCCAGTACCAGGGCAGTTTTCCCGAGGATTTGACCTAGTGATTCTGTCAAACATGGGAAAGTTTCCACAGGGTTTCAATCCAAGTAGGAATGTGGCCGATAAAGGCTGAGTAATCCTTTCAGCATTGCCGTTTCAATCTTCCTAGCCCTAGAACACAAAGGAATACCAACCCATGGGAGGTGGGTGATTAAATCCAAACATTCGGGAGTACCTCTCTCTCTTCCAGCACATTTCAGACATAGGTGGAATTGGTTTGCCTCAAGATAGCCAGAAAGAAATAACACATGTGGTATGTCTGCAATCTCAAAGTTTGAGAATATGGTAGGCGTTTCTCATAACATAATAATAACTACTATATTCCCTCACTGCCAGAGGCAGCTAAACATCTTTCAGAACTGCTGCCTCTTCTAATCAAATAAATGGCCATTTAATGACAGCGATTGTTACATTCAGCGTCACGTCCATGTTTATCTTCCCCCGCTAAAGAGGCGAAAGTTTATAAATTCTCTAGTCATCCAGGGTTACCCTCACAAAACCAAAAAACCTATATAAGCTCCCAAGTCAAACCCAAGCCCCACTTTATTTTCTAAGTGTACATCACACAACGAGCCACACTGTTACATCAGGTCTAAATTATGAGGCACTTCTTTGCCTCATCTCACAGTGTGGGGTGAGACTGGACCATGTATCATCTGTGGCTGTGTGGGTCTGGACTCTGGACAGGGGGCTTTGATATCCAGCATCTGTGCTGACAGCGGTAGTCATCGTGCCCCGGGGTAGTACGGGGCGGAAGGGGGGGGCGGCACAGGGGGTCAATGGCATGGAGGCCGCAGAGGCAGTGGCTCGGAACAGCCCCTTTTTTCCTCAGTTACGGTGCATGCTGAACAACAGTGGAATGAAAACAAAGCGTCAGGAAGAGGTACAGTAGCCCTCACCAGATGGAACTGCTTTGGTCTGACCTCAGCCCATAGCAGTGTAACGAAGGGAAAATGGATGCTAACGACTGCTGAGGCAGTGTGTCTCTTTCATAGATTCAAATGTCTATAATATTTTTTTTTAAGTCACAAATCTTAAAGAAGATATCCCAATGTTTCTGCAATGTTATAGCTAGTTTCACATCCTAACCAACAACTCAGAGGTCAAGTCTTGTAAAGTAATAACACTGACTAATTCATCCCACTTTCCTTTGGCTAACCTACAATCTACATGTCAACATGGAGAGAATGCAGTCCCCTTCAAGCAAAACCCCACCCTTGGAGCTGTGGAAGCTCATAGTCATATCATATGGAAGATCCCCAGGCAGACCAGACCAGACCTGTACAGTAGAGCTCTGTTTGAACACTGTAACATCATCATAACCCAGCGTGGTCCTCTCCAGCCTCTTACAGCTCTGTCTCCTCTGAGGGCCCAGAGCAGAGCGGCAGACACACAGAGGATACGCAGCACAATGTCGCCATATCCCCGGCTTTTTCATCTGGCTGGATCTCTGTTTATTTTTGCTTTCTGAGACTGAAGTGCAGGAGAAGTGTGTATACACATGGTGACAACCAGGGAGAGATTAGATGATCGAAACCAGCGCACCCCAAAGACAAGTAGGGTAGGTGCATTATCCCCAGGCTGAGCTGAAGGATAAGGGATGCGTAGGGATCCTTTCCGCTAGACCAGTGGTCTCCAAAAAGTTCAATTGCGAGATATCACTATCTTTCAGCCCAACTCTGAGTAGCCTTGCTCGAAAAAACAATTCTGAAAGTACATGCAATTTTCACGTGTTCCTCTGCAAACTGTCATAAACAAATCTCGCAAGTATTATACACCGCAAGCACCCAGCTTCTATCTAATTAACGCAACTTTGACATTATCCCACCTCTGATTAGCCACTATTGGCTTAAAAAGCCAACGCTAACATAATATTTGCTCATTCATTTACAGCAAAATTGCCCCTGTCTGTCTGTGTTACACGCGTTTGTCTATCAATCCATGTAAGCACAACCGTCTTGTGGGTTGGTTGACAGAAATACTTCCCCCAAAACCTTATCAATGAAATGTTACCGGCGAAGTAGGCTTACCTGGCAGAAGTATATAATTTGTTATTTTGCAAACCTTGAAATGAGCAGCAGCAGTACAGAACCGTCGTTAGACCTGCACATTAGAAAGCACATTCCTCACTCACGAGATGCACAATTAAAGGGCCAGATGTGCAATTAAAGGGGGATTACACTCAAAAATCTAAATGTGTTAGTTTTCTTCCAGACTTAAATAAAAACGGGTCTCCTGACGTGATTTAAGCTTTGGCATGGACTCAGAACATCCAATTTCGTTGTTTCTGTATGAACAATTGTAATTTTGAGTGTGAAAATAAAACTGAGAAAGTGTCATTTGGGAAAATATCAAAATCTCAGATTTTATAGGGCCCCTGACCTCAGCTCATACCAGTGTAACGAAGGGAAATGAATGCTAATGGCTAGAGTTGTTTATTAACCATTATTTTACCAGGTATATTGACAGAAAACATAGTGCACTACTTCCTCTTGGACAATAAGGACCCGGGGAGGAGTTGCAGGGGAGAGGAGAAGAAAATAATGTGCCTATTTGAAAGCTAGAAAAAAATGAGTAGCTCAGTATTTTATTTTTTATTTTTTACATAAGTAGCTCTCATGCTAGAAAAGGTTAGAGACCCCTGCGCTAGACTACGGTTACCATATTATTTTATGCTATAGAATATAATACTCCAACATTATTATGTAATATTTGAGAGTCCTATTTTTGAATGCTTTAGATTCCCCTTAAATTGAGAACACGTGACTCGCAGTAGTCCCCTGTAATATAACATTATTGAAATGTCCTGAATAGTAAAAAAAGAAAAGAAATGGTCAAATAAACTTAAACAAAACAAAATTATCAGGCAGATTGACACAATGACATACACTACTATATGTTAAGAAGTTTGAGAACTTAATGCATAATGTTTCAAGCTCGGTGAATGAGCTCTGAGGGTTAACAGAGGCAGATCCCACCTGACTTTCTACAGTATAGACCACCATTAGTCAGACTGAATCCCACCCCATGCTCCTCCAGTCCATCCATGCACAGCCCCTCCAGACCTGCTGAGGATTAACCCCCACAACCCCAGCCTGCAGCTCCCCCTGGCAGATACGTCCACTCATACAAACATCTGCACCCATTTATGACTTAACAGGCTTAGAGCTCCATTCGTTTTCCAGCTGCAGACGTGTGTTCTGGGGCTGTCTCGTTGAGTGACTCTCTGGTGGTGGTCTGCATCAGTCTGGTAGTTTCTGAATTTCTACCCTCGACTACTGTTACACCTCTTGTTAAAACTATCCGTTTATCACTGAAACACTTACAGTTTTATAGTACAAGAGGTCAGTCTTATCCTGACCCAACAAAGCCTGCTAGGGCTCTATCATAAGGGTGATTGAGACTAAATTGAGTACAGTTCTTCTCTTTAAAAAAGTTGGGGTGTAATGCAGATTGACCTTTGACTCCTATTTTAAGCAGAGGTCTAATATGATGTGATAAGGGGAGAAAAGGGGGAATGGGGCAACCACACTATCTCCAGTTGACTCTGCCAGCCACAGCCCTGGTATTGTGCGGAATGTGAGAAGCCTGGCTTGGGTCCCAGACAAGGCAAACACAGTGCTCTACAAGGTTAAGATGTTCTCCAGAGCTGTCAATATAATGTGTGTATGTGTGTGTGAGGGGTGTGGATGAGGTGTCACGCCGATCACAGCTCTAAACTGATAAATCAGGACCCAAACACGTCCCACACATAAGACAAAACCACCCACCGCACTGGAAGGAGTTGTGAGTGGCCTACCATACTGTGCAGTTTCAAACCTCATGTTAATATATCATAAGATATGGACCACAAACAATTCTTCATCAAGCAACTTTTCCCTAAGCTCTACCCGCACCAAAGACATGGAATAAATAAATTAGTGGGGTCATTGCAAATAGTTTTCATGGAAGTCTTATGACAACAACGGCACAAGAACAGAGTAAGAGAAGGAAAACTCGGCTATTCATCATTTACAGATCCAACTCTGGCTGTGAGGGAGTGAAAATGTTTATCTGTTCCCCAATATCTCCCACACTCTTTCCCTCTCTCCCCACCTTCACTTGCTTGTCTTCGTTCGGTTTCCCACACGGCTGGTGCTTTTATGACTTGATATTTATCTGCTGTTCTGTTCATGTATTCAAAGCCTCTCCGCTTCAACTGAAACTATTCCATTGCTCTCTTTCATCCCCAATTGTGATGTTTTGATTTGTAATCATGGAAAAGTTGAAGAAGCTGAACTCTCAGATAAGGTGAAATGGTGTCCTTTGGGACTTTGGCAAGCGGCCTCAGTGCTGACAGACAAAGGCAGCCACTCACAATGGAACATCTGTAGGACACAACCTCTAAGGAGATTAGAGCTCAATGGCAGTGTATGGGGATGCTTCAGGAATTTACCCCGACTCCTCAGAGTCAGCCTTATCTCTCAGATGAATAATTGTCCGATGGAAGAGAATTCCGATGGATTTTGTAGACGATGAAACTCTACAGTGAACTTAAAGATTGGCTGAACCCAAAAAGAGATACAAAGAAACAGCGGCTCGACGGTCTCTTTCGTTTCTGCCGCATGCCAGAAAACAGAAATAGAAAGCATAGACCTGCATGTTTTTTTTCTGCGATAGCTGTCCCTCGAAGAACAAAAGCTGTATACATTTATATGAAGGCAGACTCTTGTAGGGCCTGGTGGAATTCTACCGGACTGAAATGAACCAGAACAGGCTACCCGGTGGAGAAGTTCAGAGAAAGATGACAGAAGCTTAACAAGGTAGAGAAATGATGACATGAGTTATAGCCTGTGACATATATAAATAATGGAAGCCAGTGATACGCCATTCTTATCACAGCTGGATTCCAAATTCAGTATTGATATGTTGTAGTAAACTGTGATAGCAGAATTTATTTGACCACTGACCGAACAATCACATATATAGTATTGTATAGTATTCCAATTCCACAATATAAAAATGGGAACTATCTTTTATTTGGGTCATAATCACTCACCCGTGCCATAGAAAGGCATTTGCCAGGGCATTGGACTATGGACTACGTTCGACAATGCTCGCCAGCTACAGTAATTACTTCTAAACACAAGCACAACGACATCCACTTGCTTGTCCAAAACAACATTATTTATATTAATCCCTTTCACAGGTATGTGATACTTTACCCTTATTCAAAACAAGGTCAAATGCCACTAACTGTTTCAAACTATTAGTTACCTGATATACAGTATAGGCCTACATGGTAAAATTATCCATATCACCTGTGTGACATGCTGCAGCACACTCACTTTAAAACTTCTTCAAGCTAGGGTCTATTTTTCTCCACGCCCCTCCACTTTAAACTGTCTGTTACTCAGGCCCAGAAGCCAGGATGTGCATATAATTGGTACCATTGGATAGAAAACACTTTGAAGTTTGCAGAAATTTTACAATAATGTATGAGACTATAACACAATTGAAATGGTAGGAGAACATCCAAAGAAAAACCAACCACAACTTTTTTGGAGAGAGACCATGCACTTCCAATGGAAAGATATGGGTCATATGTAATTCCAGCTCCCAGATTACAATTCCTATGGCTTCCATTAGATGTCAACAGTCTTCGTTCAATGTTTCAGGATTGTTTCTTCCCAAAACGAGGAAGAATTTTGAGTTTTGGTACTGGGAGTCAGAGTTCAGTCTGTGCGCGTGCGACGAAGGGGACGCGCACTTGTTTATTTTGCTTTTCTATTGAACATACTTCTTTCCATATGAAGTATTATAGTTTAATTATGATTAAAGGATTAAATATAAACAATATAAAGCGGTAGCTTTTTGGATTCCTTTCTCTGCATGTTGATTACTCAAATCGATGGAGCCAACTAAACTGACTTTTTGGGATATAAAGAAGGATTTTATCTAACAAAACGACCATGCATGTTGTAGCTGGGACCCTTTGGATTGCAAATCAGAGGAAGACTTTCAAAAAGTAAGTGAATATTTAATCGCTATTTGTGATTTTACGAAGCCTGTTCTGTTTGAATATCATTTTGAAGCGGGGCACCGTCCTCATACAATCGCATGGCATGCTTTCGCTGTAAAGCCTATTGTAAATCAGACAATGTAGTTAGATTAACAATCATTTAAGCTTTTAACCGATATAAGACACATATGTACCTAGATGTTTAATATGCATCATTTTATGATTATTTATTTGAATTGCGCGCCTCCAATTTCTCCGGAAGTTGTCAACAGGTGTCCCGCTGACTGGACGCCTAGCCCTTAATTTATAATACCTGTGGTACTCACAGGAAGAAAAAAATGATTCCATTATTAAGAATGGAATATACTCAGAAGGAAGGAAACCCAAACATAATGCAGTATATTCTCAATTCATTCAACACATAAGCTAGTGATTGCAGAGCACTAAGTGACATGTCTTGAGGGTTATATAACAAAAGCCTGACACACCTCACCAAATACAAAAATAATATAGCAATTAAAGCTAGATAAATCCTGCACAAAGTGCCCACCAGAGAGTGATTCATTAAAATGAATGCAGGAAGTTTAACCACATGTACCCATGATGCCTCTCAGAGAGCCTCTCCAGACCGTGGGTAACATTACAGAGAAATTAACTCCACCATTAATTTCGGTTGCATAACTGTAGTATAAAGTTAAGGACTTTTCTGCCCAATATCAAAAGTTCTAACAGGTTCGAGGCTGACGACCACAACGAAATATGATTCCTGGAAAAAGAGTTTGAAACTAAGTGCGCTGCCATATTGACTGTGACAAACATTCTAAATGCCCCTTTCCTGAAAACCAAGAACATTAACCATGTTGGCCTCAGTGTCCACATCCATGTGGAAATACTGTGGCATTGCCGTAATGGACTTCCTTATTCCCTTGACATGTTGAGAAGAAAGCTCTGTTCTCTTTTCACCTTCTCTGCTAGTGCAAGGGAGGCAAAGATTAATTTATGGAAGCAGTAGCAGTATAGAACAACGCGTTCTGCTATTTTTGCGGTCTTACAAGTTTTGCGCTGGACAGGAAGGAAGCGCTTCTCAGTCTGTTGCATGTCCACTAAATCTATGCATCATCCGATTTGTTAGTTTTGGCCCGCATTATCAGCAAAAATGTACTTTGATACAGAGGAAGTCACCCCTAAAATAGCTTGGTCTTTCCTTGGCTCTTTAGGCATGCTGTGTGGCCTTCTAGTAGCATTACGAATAGAACTATTCAGCCTTTCACTGTATTAACCACGTTGTACATCCATTAACCCCTGTGTTTACACTAACCAGCATGGCCATGTTCAGTTTAAAGGCACAGCAATGGGAATTTCACAGGGATAGCACTGTGTACACACTGATTTTTGTCTCTCTTTTGACTTCAACAGCTTATTCTGGCAATGACTCCCTCTGAAGAAACGTTGGTTTGAAAACCCTTTCTACTGTCTGCACTGAAGTCAAAGTGTGAAGATCTATCACTTTCACTCGCTAGAAGCAGAAGGTTTTTTTTGGCTCCTCAAAATGGACCTTCGTCCAAGTTCCAATGACTTGAGTTGTCCTTTAAATATTGAGGATGTAGAAAGGGGATCTGGAGTGTATCTCTCCTGTAGGTGATTTATACCTTTCAAACGTTGAATGCATCTGGAAGTGATCAGGTGAGTGATACAAAACATCTCAGCCCAAGTTATTTTAACTATGATTTATTTTATTTTTATTTTTTAAAGGCAAACTTAATGATCTTTCCTCTACAACTGACCATGCACACTTCCCCAAGCCCGGCAGCAATGGCCTGGAGTGGGGATGCATTATTAAGTGGCTCGTTTCCAGCGACAAATACCCAAAGATCACAGACAATCTGATCCAGAAGTAATATTCAGACAAACAGAAGACACTTTTGACTGGGCAGGAATGTTATCAGTGCCTGCTCTTCCCTGGGACAAGCAGAATTTCACAGTGGGAATGATCGGGACAGCCTAATGCTTCTCAAACAGCTGCTTGCTGCATCTACCCCCAACAGTTAAGCGCCCATGCATGGGAGTGTGTGTGGTATCCTTTGTTGATTCTTTCACCAGAGTGGCTGGTGTAGCATTAGGGACAGCTCTCCTCTCGACAAGCAGCCAAGGCTTACATGATTAAGATAGATAGACTGGCTGGGACACTTAATCTTCCGTCCAATGAAAAATGTTAACTGCATCCGGATGTTCCTGCACGTCCATAATTAGGCGGAATTATCGCTGTGTGCTTCAGGGCTGCCTCGTGAAGCGTCTCTTCTAATTCTTCTCGTGTTGGCGTCAACTGGTTACTGTAACTTCTCCTGTCTATCAACTTTATCGTTGACAAGATTATTGAAAGTTGTTCTTTCCGAATAATAAACACATGCTGGATGCATGTTTCCCCCCCCCCCCTTCTTTCCCCCACTTGATTTTCTCGCTTCAGATGAAAAATGTCAGAGGTCTGCAGAGAACGCAAATGTGTCAGGGAAGAAACATGGTGGTATTAGTGGTGATGGCAGATGCTTTCGCAACACTCACATTTTTACATTTGTGGAAAAGTTATGCCAGCGGTCTCATTAGTCTAGAATTCAGTACTGTTTCTATAGTATGCTGTATAGTGTGTTGAGGTCCACTGAACAAAGATAAAGACCAGTGAGATTCCATTTCAGTCGGATTTAAACTCAGACTCTTTTCTACACAGGATGGCCTGACAGTAGGCCTACACTGTAAAAAATTATAATTTTAAAAGCCAATATAACCAATTGCTTAATCAGCATTATTCTGTGACTTGAGCGGACTTCAAAAAGACAAACATTTGAGCTAATGTATTAAAGTGTGTTTACTCAACAAACTCAGCTCAAATTGAGTGAACATTCAATTCAACATGAGAATATACAGTGCCTTTGGAAAGTATTCAGACATTTACATTACATTTTACATTTAAGTCATTTAGTAGACGCTCTTATCCAGAGCGACTTACAAATTGGTGCATTCACCTTATGACATCCAGTGGAACAGCCACTTTACAATAGTGCATCTAAATATTTTAAGGGGGGGAGGGAGGGGGGGTGAGAAGGATTACTTTATCCTATCCTAGGTATTCCTTAAAGAGGTGGGGTTTCAGGTGTCTCCGGGAGGTGGTGATTGACTCCGCTGTCCTGGCGTCGTGAGGGAGTTTGTTCCACCATTGGGGAAGACCCCATGACTTTTTCCACATTTTGTTACGTTACAGTCTTCTTCTAAAATTTATTAAATAAAAAAAAAGCCCCAGCAATCTACATACAATATCTAATAATGACAAAGTGAAAACAGGTTTTTAGACATTTTTGAAAAAGTATTAACAATAAAGAGCAGAAATACCTTATTTACATACAGTAAGTGTTCAGACCATTTGCTTTGAGACTCGAAATAGAGCTCAGGTGCGCCCTGTTTCCATTGATCACCCTTGAGATGTTTCTACAAGTTGATTGGAGTCCACCTGTGGTAAATTCAATTGATTGGACATTATTTGGAAAGGCACACACCTGTCTATATAAGGTCCCACATTTGATAGTGTATGTCAGAGCAAATGCCAAGCCATGAGGTCGAAGGAATTGTCCATAGAGCTCTGAGACAGGATTGTGTCAAGGCACAGATCTGGGGAAGGGTACCAAACATTTCCTGCAGCATTGAAGGTCCCCAAGAACACAGTGGCCTCCATCATTCTTAAATGGAAGAAGTTTGGAACCACCAAGACTCTTCCTAGAGCTGCCTGCCCGGCCAAACTGAGAAGTCGGGGGAGAAGGTCTTTGGTCAGGGAGGTGACCAAGAACCCAATGGTCCCTCCGACAGAGCTCTACAGTTCCTCTGTGGAGATAGGAGAACCTTCCAGAAGGACAACCATCTCTGCAGCAATCAGGTCTTTATCGTAGAGTGGCCATATGGAAGCCACTCCTCAGTAAAAGGCACATGACAGCCTGCTTGGAGTTTGCCAAAAGGCACCTAAAGGACTCTCAGACCATGAGAAACAAGATATTCTGGTCTGATGAATCCAAGATTGAACTCTTTGGCCTGAATGCCAAGCGTCACGTCTGGAGGAAACCTGACACCATCCCTACGGTGAAGCATGGCTCTGGCAGCATCGTGCTGTAGGGATGTTTTTCAGTGGCAGGGACTGGGAGACTAGTCAGGATCGAGGGAAAGATGAACGGAGCAAAGTACAGAGAGATCCTTGATGAAAATCTGCTCTAAAGTGCTCAGGACCTCAGACTGGGGCAAAAGTTCACCTTTCAACAGGACAACGACCCTAAGCACACAGCCAAGACAATGATGGAGTAGCTTCGGGATAAGTCTCTGAATGTCCTTGAGTGGCCCAGCCAGAGCCCAGACTTGAACCTAATTGAACATCTCTGGAGAGACTTGAAAACAGAGAGGATCTGCGGAGAAGAATGGGAGAAACTCCCCAAATACAGGTGTGCCAGCTTGTAGCATCATACCCGAAGGTGTTTCAACAAAGTACTGAGTAAAGGGTCTGAATATGTATATAAATGTAATATTTAAAAACATTTTTTTTGTAAATTAGCAAACATTTCTGAAAACCTGTTTTTGCTTTGTCATTATGGGGTATTGTGTGTAGATTGATGAGAGGGGAAAACTCTGTAATCCATTTTAAAATAAGGCTGTAATGTAACAAAATGTGGAAAAGGTCAAGGGGTCTGAATACTTTCCAACGGCACTGTATGTTCTATCAGTTATATGCCCAAATGTTGAGCAAACTCACAATCCTATTACAGCTGGTGGCCTTACAATTATATTTTGAATCAACATACTTCTCTTACAATGTATAGACGTGGTACTAAATGTGTGATGTGATTTTTCTCCACTGAACAATATTTTGTATGCCAGTAGTTTTTCTTCATTTATATACTGTAGGTCAATAATCATTTACAACCCGCAGCTTATTCCAAGTTTAAAAGCAGTTTTTAACCATTGATGCATAGTGATACGTGCTGTTTCTTAGCAAAAGCCAAACATTTCTTTGGGAATTGATATGTACATACCCGTATCTTTGTGCTTTACTAGAGTGAAATTGTAAATAATAATTAGTTCTCAACTGACTTGCCCAGTTAAATAAAGGTTAAATAATACAAAAATACAGTAAGAAGGAATAACATATCTGCTACTTTCCTAACTACAAACTCAACCAACAGTTCATTGGAATGTAAGATTGTGTCATTTATAAAGAACGACTATTTCTCACAACCTGAGGAGTGAAAAGATAACCTTTCAGAGCTAGATGAAACGCAGTAAAACTGTTGAGAAGCTTTCCCAAATAGCTTTTAAGAGGGTACACTAACTACTAATAAGCAGAGGGCACAGCATGCTAACGGGTATTGATGACGTTCTGTTCAATTAATCACACAATTCCAGTGTAATCTCCACTTCACTGTGCCTTAAATGAAATGATTTGTTCACTTTTGTGCCAACATTTTACAGACAAAAATAAACTATTATGTGTTTAAGCAATTCATCATAGATTGGCCTTACTAATCTCATTGGAAAGTCACAATATTGTGAAAAGTACAGCAGAGCTGCTCTTCCGAATTTAGAGTTTGTTTATTTGATTCATGTATTCATTTCAGAGAGACAATCTGTCTTTTCAGAGACAGGGTTCAAGTCTCAAAGCTAAGAAAAGCAATTCAGTTGCCAAGTGGTATCAGTGATGACCTCACAATTCATTAACGTCACAGTGAAACCGTATTTGTGATCTTAAACACCTAACTGGCTTTACAAACAAATCATTATTCAGACATAGGCAAAAGAACATGACACCTGCCATGAAAAGACTCATTCATTATTTGCAATATCTAATACATAACAGGTTTTCATTTGTTGGAGGAAAAGGACGTGATGGTGCAACCTGGTCTCAGAGAATTTCGTATTATTCTGTATGTAAATCCAAGTTGGTAAGTTTTGTATGGTATATATTCATTTGTGGATGTCCATCCACCATTATGTATGATATGTTACGATTTACAATTTATATTACACAGTACCAGTCAAAAGTTTGGACATACATACTCATTCAAGGGTTTTTCTTTATGTTGACTATTTTCTACATTGTAGAATAATAGTGAAGACATAAACTATGAAATAACACATATGGGATCATGTAGTAACCAAAAAAGTGTTCAACAAATCAAAATATATTTTAGATTCTTCAAAGTAGCCACCCTTTGCCTTGATGACAGCTTTGCAGACCCTTGGAATTCTCTCAACCAGCTTCACCTGGGATTATTGAAGGAGTATATGCTAGGCACTTGTTGGCTGCATTCCCTTCACTCTGAGGTCCAACTCATCCCAAACCATCTCAATGAACAGATTTCCACCGGTCTAATGGCCATTGCTCATGTTTCTTGGTCCATCCAAGTCTCTTCTTCTTATTGGTGTCCTTTAGTAGTGGTTTCTTTGCAGCAATTCAACCATGAAGGCCTGATTCACACAGTCTACTCTGAAAAGTTGATGTTGAGTTGTGTCTGTTAATTGAACTCTGTGAAGCATTTATTTGGGCTGCAATTTCTGAGGCTGGTAACTCTAATGAATTTATCCTCTGCAGTAGAGTTACCTCTGGGTCTTCCTTTCCTGTGGAGGTCGTCATGAGAGCCAATTTCATCATAGCGCTTGATGGTTTTTGCGACTGTACTTCAAGAAACTTTCAAAGTCCTTGAAATTTTCCGTATTGACTGACCTTCATGTCTTAAAGTAATGATGGACTGTTGTTTGTCTTTGCTTATTTGAGCTGTTCTTGCCATAATATGGACTTGGTCTTTTACCAGATAGGGTTATCTTCTGTATATCACCCCAACCTTATAATAACACAAATGACCCGCTCAAACGCATTAAGAAGGAAAGAAATTCCACAAATGGGCTTATAACAAGGCACACCTGTTAATTTAAATGCATTCCAGGTGACTACCTTTGAAGCTGGTTGAGAAAATGCCAAGAGTGTGCATAGTTGTCATCAAGGCAAAGTGTGGCTACTTTGAAGAATCTCAAATATAACATATTTTTTTATTTGTTTGACACTTTTTTTGTTTACAACATGATTCCATATCTGTTATTTCATAGTTTTGATGTCTTCACTATTATTCTGCAATGTAGAAAATATTAAAAATAAAGAAAAACCCTTGAATGAGTAGGTGTGTGCAAACTATTGACTGATACTGTATGCTACTTATTTGCTAAATGTACAATATTTTGCGAATTTGCAAAACGTACAATATGTTGGAATTTGCTAATCTTATGATGTGTTACACATTCTAGGTAGCGTTAGCTAGGGTAGGGTTAGGGTTACGGTTAAGGTTAGGGTTAAGTTTAGGTGAAGGGTTAGCTAACATGCTAAGTAGTTGCAAAGTAGCTAAAAAAAATAGTAAGTAGTTGAAAAGTTGCGAATGACCTAAAATACTGAAGTTGTCTGTAATGAGATTCGAACTCGCAACCTTTGGGTTGCTTAATAATTGTATTATACACATACCTATCCACCCCTACCAACCACCCTCCTTTCATTTTTGCCTTAAGTAACCATCTGTCTTAGTAGTTAACTATACCAAACATAACATATCATACTAAATGAAATTCACAGATTTACGTTCAGAGAAATACAAAACACTCTGAGACCAGGCTGGACATAGTCATATGCACCACAGGCATCTTGTCTCTTAAACCCCGAATAGATGGTAAATTAGCAACACTCAATTTGAAATGTATGCTGCTTATTTTCCTTGCCTACACTTCTTGGCAAGCCTAATGAGAAGTATATTTGCTTGTTGATTGCTTTCCCAGTTGTATTCACTGAGCACTGCATTGCAAAATCATTATTTATGTTTCCCGCGATACTGTACCTTACCCAGTTGTAACATCATATTAGCTTTAACCTCTATTTAAATCTTGAAACTGCCGTTGCCTGTTGAGAATCCAATTTGAAGGTTACCCTTCAAAAGCATCCAGAGCTTTGAAATAAAAACGGATACACAATTTTGAAAGGCAAAAGATAAAGAAGGGAAAATTGAAGATGCATTCCCAATAACAAGTAAATATCCCCTTTTATAAAATAAAATCAAAAATGGTTTAATGTCTTTCCTATTAGTAAATCCTGTCCCATCAATCAATATAATGCACTTTGAAAATATCTGATTATGCCATTTATGTTGTTGTTTTTTCTATTCTAATGCTACAGTCTGGACTAATGAGAAGTCCTGGGTAGCAGCACATAGAGGTGGCATTCTTCCCTCGCACTCTCACAGGGGTCTTTATTGGTTTCCTGCCATTAAAGAGACAGCACACTGGAGAACTCTGGGTGACTAACACAATACTACCACCACTTTGTGACGCGGAACGTAACTCAGGGAGCACGGAGATTTTCGGAGAAGTACTGAGTACTGATCTTACACAAATAGATTGATGGTTGACAGTTGCGTAATTTAAAACAAACAAAAAAATTATTTAACCTTTATTTAACCAGGTAGGCAAGTTGAGAAAAAGTTCTCATTTACAATGAATGTAATGAAGCAGCTTTGTGGATTTCAATTATATATGGATGTTGGTTATTTGTCGGTATGTGACAGTCACACAAAGGCTTTTAACCAGATTAATAGGACCCTCGTTCAGTACGGTGGGCTTCTGTATGAGATTTGCTCACAAAGTTTCACATTTGTCATAATGATCGTTCATCAATGCAAGATCCGCTACCATGATCTTAAACCATTAATAAAAGACTCGTAGAACACAGCTCCAGCCAATATGAACACGGATGTATCCCCGACAATGCAGTAAGGACACAAATGAAAGACAACCTCAGGAGAACTGAAATTGAAAGCCGGAGAACGTCATTCTCAAACACACATCGCTGTTAAAGATGTCACGAAACACCAGAAGAAAACAAATCTGAAAGTAAACATAAATGAACACCTGTGTTCATCCAAAGTTGTTGACAGTGTGACCACTTCTCGCTTACCTTCTGCAGCCACTGAGTGTAGTTCTCCATGACGAGCTCCAGGTGTTGGATCTTCTGGGAAGCGAAGTCCTGTTCCAGTGGAGGAGCGTCTCTCTGCAGCGCATTGGCGCTGTTAAACTGGGTCGCGGCTTTCCCTTGTCGGCACGAATTCCCTCCGCTGCCGTCGCCCTCAGGTAGGATAAAGGTGTAGGTGCACTGTCCATGCTGCACTCTGTGGTACCTCCGATTACTGCTGCTACTACTACCACTACTACTTTCACTACTAGTACTACTACTGCTACCCGTGATGCCACCTGTGCTACCCTGTCCTGTGCTGCTGGCGCTGCCATCTGCCCCTTTTCTCTGCTCCACCCCGCCACAGCTTACTGCCACCAGCAGGGCTGCCAAGGAAAGCAAGTGGCAGGAAAACTTGTTCCACAACATCATATCAGCCTGGGGGGAACGGTTGAAAAGTGAAGTCCTTGTATCGTTGGATTCTGGATTTTCTTCCTTTTAGCGGTCTTGGGCTAGTATTCCCTTTGGTTGGAGTAGAATCAGAGCGCTGTAAGGATCCCAGTCGATGTAGAACATGTGCCTTCCATCCCCATGCTGGACCTCCTACTGTGAGAAGGTCTGGAGGGCATCGCCGGTGTGCTCACACACACGTACACACACGCGCGTGTAATGGGTTTCTGGAGTGCAATAAGTCCGGTCACAAGTCAGCCAGAAGTCAGTCGTTCAGGGCTCACCACATACACGTGTTGCACCGCGACAGCTTGTGTGTTTATTTAGAGGATCCTTGTTTACACTGTATCAACGCAGCATGTGCATGTATGTCTACATGTGTTGAATTTGAGTGTCAGTGCATACAGATAGTGTCGTCAGACCTCCTCTTGTGTCTCTGCTCTGCTCTTCCTCCTCCGTCTCTGCTCTGGTTTCCCTCTGTGACTAAACGACTGGAGTGAGGCTCACTAAAGAACAGCACCAGGCTTCCAGCACTCTCTGAGCCTGCCCCTCACAGAGACTGAAGAGGAATGTGTGTGTATGGACGAGTCTCTCTCGCTCTGTGTGTGTGTGTGTGTGTGTGTGTGTGTGTGTGTGTGTGTGTGTGTGTGTGTGTGTGTGTGTGTGTGTGTGTGTGTGTGTGTGTGTGTGTGTGTGTGTGTGTGTGTGTGTGTGTGTGTGTGTGTGTGTGTGTGTGTGTGTGTGTGTGTGTGTGTGTGTGTGTGTGTGTGTGCAGAAAGGAACCCCAGTACAGAGGATGTGCTCAGACTGCGAGGATCGGTTTACAAGCTCTGTGACCTGGGGCTTGTGTGGTAGCCCTGCCCCTGTAAACACTAAGCCTGTTCCCATCTCCCCTGCACTACAGTAAACAACAGGCAGCACAGGATTCTCACTGTCCATCACTCAACTATATAACACAGGCGTTCACAATGCTGATCACGCATGCAGAAGGTTGTATTTGCCTGTTTTTTTAGTAAATGTAGTTTTATCCCATTTAGGTGGTAATAGAATTCAATGTTTACATACTTTATCATATTAAATGAAGTGATATATCATATCAAATGTTCTTTTCTCCTCTCACCAAAAATAGCCACAACATGGTGCAAAACCCTGCGAAAGCTGTCAAAATTCCAATCTGGGAGAGCGCTCAGTGTTTTCAGGAAAACACAACCGAAATCCAAGAGTGAGTAGATAGAGGAGGAATGTCTTCATCGGCAGCCAGCGAGGGAAGCCAAGGGAATACTGTGGTGAAAGGCCCAGGGTCAAAAGGTCAAGTCCCTATTATGGACAGTGCCCTGACATCCCTAGGATTCAGGGCAGGCTATCAACAGATACAAATGACCAGGTCCTCATCACTTCACTGTGGTCCAAACCACCCCGATGTGTGTGTGAGATGTGTGTGTCTTCTGTCATAGTGGGGGCACAGTGTGGGAGAGGAAGGGTGTGTGAATTAATGCATTGAGGAGACCCAAGATAACAAATCCCCAGAATAACCAAGACTACCAAAGACACAAAGCATGTGCAAACATTTCTGGGAAATCTGGGTACTGTTGACGTACTTTGCTGGCGACTGTTACAAAGTCCAAACGAAGCAGAGAGTCATTGAATGTATTAAATCAAAACTACTTGCACTGCCATGAACATTAGCTTAAATGCCATGCTGTCAAATAAGACATACTATCATACAGTCTGCTGTATACATAGCAGGGTTGAAGGCAGTCAGTTCAGGAAGTAAACTGAAATTCCAATTCAATGATTGAAAAAGGGGCATCTATTTTCAACGACCTCTCAATAAATTGAAAAGAAGAAGCCATTTATGTGAGCAAGAAGAATTTGGGGGGCGATTTTAAGTTCCTGAATTGACTATTTAAATTGAGCTCAACCCTGATACATACGTAGGCATACATCAAAAATCGAATCTAATCAAATCTACTCACATGCTTCGTAAACAACAGGTGTAGACTAATAGTGAAATGTTTACTTATGGGTCCTTCCCAACAGCACAAGAGAGAGAAAAATATAAATAATAAAACTAATATTAACACAAGGAATAAATACACAATGAGTACCATAACTTGGCCTTTTGTCCTTTCTTCAGATTACGACCTCTCACTTTCTGTTATTTGAAAATGAAATATTCTCCAAAATATCGCTATTTTTAAAAAACAAGCCATAGAAAGTTGGTTGCAATTTCAGTTGAATCCACCAGAAAAGACCGAACAAATATTACAACAACAAATATTATTCAACACAAATATACTCACTGATAATATACTAATGTCGGCCCGGCATTAAAGACCAAAAGCGGTTCAAAAAAATTGTGACAAATTAAAAAGTACACCTGTTTCATTTAAGGACATACAAATAAAAAACATCTGTACCATATAGAGTGCAAAATAGTTGGGAAGAGTTTTTCAATGTACCAATTGCATGGCACGTGGTTTATGAACTGATACACAAAATTACGCCTGAAACAACTCTTGAAAGAGTTTTTCAATTTAAATGATTATACAACATTCTTGCCACCAACAGAATGTTATATATATGGGGTATACAACCATCCCAGCTCTGCAGATACAGAATCATGCTGCGAAGATACAGAATCATTAGATCATCTGTTTTGGTACAGTCCATAATGTAGCTTGTTTTTGGGGTCGCAGGTTCAGGAATGGCTGAAGAATTGCAACATTTGCCTGGAGCTAACTCTGCAAATAGCACTGCTGGATGATTTAAAAGTCCTAGTCAATTGATCATAAAATACAACGATACTCTGAGCAAAAATGTTTATCTTAAATGTACAACCTGTAGAAACTATTAGAATAGAAAGGTTCAGAGCTTTTGTGAAACATCACAGCACAGTTGCGAAATATATGGCAAATAGAAATCAAAACGGGATGGTCTTCAGGGATAGATGGGAGGGGTTGAGGGTAACTGAAGGCTGGAACTGGAAGGTCTTCATTGATAGATGGGAGGGGTTGAGGGTAACTGAAGGCTGGAACTGGAAGGTCTTCAGGGATAGATGGGAGGGGTTGAGGGTAGCTGAAGGCTGGGACTGGAAGGTCTTCAGGGATAGATGGGAGGGGTTGAGGGTAGCTGAAGGCTGGGACTGGAAGGTCTTCAGGGATAGATGGGAGGGGTTGAGGGTAGCTGAAGGCTGGGACTGGAAGGTCTTCAGGGATAGATGGGAGGGGTTGAGGGTAGCTGAAGGCTGGGACTGGAAGGTCTTCAGGGATAGATAAGAGGGGTGGAGGGTAACTGAAGGCTGGGACTGGAAGGTCTTCAGGGATAGATGGGAGGGGTTGAGGGTAACTAAAGGCTGGGACTGGAAGGTCTTCAGGGATAGATGGGAGGGGTTGAGGGTAACTACAGGCTGGGACTGGAAGGTCTTCAGGGATAGATGGGAGGGGTTGAGGGTAGCTGAAGGCTGGGACTGGAAGGTCTTCAGGGATAGATGGGAGGGCTTGAGGGTAGCTGAAGGCTGGGACTGAAAGGTCTTCATAGATAGATGGGAGTGGTTGAGGGTAGCTGAAGGATGGGACTTATAAGAAACAAAAGATAACTATTGTAAAATATAATGTGTCCGTAAAATGTATATAGCATGTATGGAAGTAGAAACCTAAGTGTTGTTGTCCATTAGTTTACTACAATTAGGGGAGGGTTAGGAGAAAATATATTTTAAAATAACTATATACTGTACATACAGGAAAGAGTTAGTGCAAAAAGGGTATATACAGATAATCCGGATAGCTATTTTTTAAGAACCATTTAACTAACTCTTTAGCAGTCTGATGGCTTGGGGTCTGTTCAGGGTCCTGTCTGTTCCAGACGTGGTGTATCGGTACTGCTTGTCAAGTGGTAGCAGAGAGAACAGTTTATGACTTGGGTGGCTGGAGTCCTTGACAATTTCTAGGGCCTTCCTCTGACACCGCCTGGTGTAGAGGTCCTGGATGGCAGTGATGTACTGGGCCGTATGCACTACCCTCTCTAGCGTCTTGTGGTCGGATGCCTAACAGTTGCCATACCAAGCGGTGTAGAACCTTTGAGGATCTGAGGGCCTATGCCGAATCTCTTCAGCCTCCTGAGGGGGAAGAGGCATGGTCGTGCCTTCTCCACAACTGTGTTGGTGTGTGTGAACCGTGATAATTCCTTAGTGATGTGGACACTGAGCAACTTGAAGCTCTCGACCCGCTCCACTGCAACCCCTTCGATGTGGATGGGGGTGTTTGCCCCGCCCTCTGTTTCCTGCACCACATTGCCAGGTCACTGACCTTCTCCTTATAGGCAGTCCAGTCGTCGGTGATCAGGCCAACCAACATCATGTCGTCAGCAACTTTGATGATGTTGGAGTCGTGCACGGCCACGTAGTCGTACTTTGTACTATCAAATTATGAAGCAGAAATACATTGTCATATCAGAAATAACCTCCTTTCCGCTCATATTGGCATCGTCTGTGCCTTTTCACAACAAGCAGCAGTTGTAAGTCTACAGGAGGAAACACACGAGCTGTTCGAACTGGCAGCATCTTAATTGAGTTGTGTAATCTCACATCTGAATGCTCATAGAAATGTAAACATTGAATATTGAGAAAACAAATGCAGTTTCAAAGCTACAGGACTACAATCATTTTTTTTTTTAAACTGATGCGGTCTCAAGTGGGTCTTTCGACATAACACTTTCTTTGACAAAATGTGAAAATCGGCTAACTTTTGACAATCAAGCACAGCATGGATTATGTCCGTTTTTCAAGGCTGCTATACAGCTTTTCTAAATCGGAATCTGGCTCATGTTGTGCTTTTGAAAAGAAAATGAGCAACATTTATTGGTTGTCAGTTGATTTCATCTACCTTTGACTCATTCCTCTCTGCCTCCTTCTTTCCACTCCTCTCCTCTTTTGACCTCACCCTCTCACCTTCCCCCCTACTCACAAGGCAGGCAATACGCTCGACCTCATCTTTACTAGATGCTGTTTTTCCACTAACCTCATTGCAACTCCCCTCCAAGTCTCCGACCACTACCTTGTATCCTTTTCCCTCTCGCTCTCATCCAACACTTCCCACACTGCCCCTACTCGGATGGTATCGCGCCGTCCCAACCTTCGCTCTCTCTCCCCCGCTACTCTCTCCTCTTCCATCCTATCATCTCTTCCCTCTGCTCAAACCTTCTCCAACCTATCTCCTGATTCTGCCTCCTCAACCCTCCTCTCCTCCCTTTCTGCATCCTTTGACTCTCTATGTCCCCTATCTTCCAGGCCGGCTCGGTCCTCCCCTCCCGCTCCGTGGCTTGACGACTCATTGCGAGCTCACAGAACAGGGCTCCGGGCAGCCGAGCGGAAATGGAGGAAAACTCGCCTCCCTGCGGACCTGGCATCCTTTCACTCCCTCCTCTCTACATTTTCCTCCTCTGTCTCTGCTGCTAAAGCCACTTTCTACCACTCTAAATTCCAAGCATCTGCCTCTAACCCTAGGAAGCTCTTTGCCACCTTCTCCTCCCTCCTGAATCCTCCTCCCCCCCCCCTCCTCCCTCTCTGCAGATGACTTCGTCAACCATTTTGAAAAGAAGGTCGACGACATCCGATCCTCGTTTGCTAAGTCAAACGACACCGCTGGTTCTGCTCACAGTGCCCTACCCTGTGCTCTGACCTCTTTCTCCCCTCTCTCTCCAGATGAAATCTCGCGTCTTGTGACGGCCGGCCGCCCAACAACCTGCCCGCTTGACCCTATCCCCTCCTCTCTTCTCCAGACCATTTCCGGAGACCTTCTCCCTTACCTCACCTCGCTCATCAACTTATCCCTGACCGCTGGCTACGTCCCTTCCGTCTTCAAGAGAGCGAGAGTTGCACCCCTTCTGAAAAAACCTACACTCGATCCCTCCGATGTCAACAACTACAGACCAGTATCCCTTCTTTCTTTTCTCTCCAAAACTCTTGAACGTGCCGTCCTTGGTCAGCTCTCCCGCTATCTCTCTCAGAATGACCTTCTTGATCCAAATCAGTCAGGTTTCAAGACTAGTCATTCAACTGAGACTGCTCTTCTCTGTATCACGGAGGCGCTCCGCACCGCTAAAGCTAACTCTCTCTCCTCTGCTCTCATCCTTCTAGACCTATCGGCTGCCTTCGATACTGTGAACCATCAGATCCTCCTCTCCACCCTCTCCGAGTTGGGCATCTCCGGCGTGGCCCACGCTTGGATTGCATCCTACCTGACAGGTCGCTCCTACCAGGTGGCGTGGCGAGAATCTGTCTCCTCACCATGCGCTCTCACCACTGGTGTCCCCCAGGGCTCTGTTCTAGGCCCTCTCCTATTCTCGCTATACACCAAGTCACTTGGCTCTGTCATAACCTCACATGGTCTCTCCTATCATTGCTATGCAGACGACACACAATTAATCTTCTCCTTTCCCCCTTCTGATGACCAGGTGGCGAATCGCATCTCTGCATGTCTGGCAGACATATCAGTGTGGATGACGGATCACCACCTCAAGCTGAACTTCGGCAAGACGGAGCTGCTCTTCCTCCCAGGGAAGGACTGCCCGTTCCATGATCTCGCCATCACGGTTGACAACTCCATTGTGTCCTCCTCCCAGAGCGCTAAGAACCTTGGCGTGATCCTGGACAACACCCTGTCGTTCTCAACTAACATCAAGGCGGTGGCCCGTTCCTGTAGGTTCATGCTCTACAACATCCGCAGAGTACGACCCTGCCTCACACAGGAAGCGGCGCAGGTCCTAATCCAGGCACTTGTCATCTCCCGTCTGGATTACTGCAACTCGCTGTTGGCTGGGCTCCCTGCCTGTGCCATTAAACCCCTACAACTCATCCAGAACGCCGCAGCCCGTCTAGTGTTCAACCTTCCCAAGTTCTCTCACGTCACCCCGCTCCTCCGCTCTCTCCACTGGCTTCCAGTTGAAGCTCGCATCCGCTACAAGACCATGGTGCTTGCCTACGGAGCTGTGAGGGGAACGGCACCTCAGTACCTCCAGGCTCTGATCAGGCCCTACACCCAAATAAGGGCACTGCGTTCATCCACCTCTGGCCTGCTCGCCTCCCTACCACTGAGGAAGTACAGTTCCCGCTCAGCCCAGTCAAAACTGTTCGCTGCTCTGGCTCCCCAATGGTGGAACAAACTCCCTCACGACGCCAGGACAGCGGAGTCAATCACCACCTTCCGGAGACACCTGAAACCCCACCTCTTTAAGGAATACCTAGGATAGGATAAAGTAATCCTTCTCACCCCCCCTCCCCCCCCTTAAAATATGTAGATGCACTATTGTAAAGTGGCTGTTCCACTGGATGTCATAAGGTGAATGCACCAATTTGTAAGTTGCTCTGGATAAGAGCGTCTGCTAAATGACTTAAATGTAATGTAAATGTAATTTCTTCAATGCATGTGTACATACACAATACAGCTATACATGCAAGACAATTATTACATTGAGACTACTGAATTGTCTATAAATATCAAGATTGAACAATGTACAAATTGCATAAAAAAAGTATGGTTAAACGTAGAAGACATGTCTCAATTGTCATACGATTATTACGTTGTCTCCATATGACCAGATGTCAACTGTAAATCACATTAGCCTCTTACATAGATAAATACCACATTCTTTTCTTGGGATATTATGAAAGAAAGATAACTGTTACAAAATGCACAAAGTGAGTTTAATTTAACCCAGAGTTATAGCCCAATAGAGACTTAAGCAACGTATTCAGACCCTCTTCAATAGCTTAACACCCTTCGTATATAACAAGGAAAATTTGAATGAATTACATGGTTGTGCAATCCTTTCAGAGCTCCACTGTGGTACTGACACTATGAGGACATAGAATAGGCTAAAGCCCCTAATCCCCAGGTTTGTCATGGCAATGCTGAACCTGCGCCAGCATCCATACCATTCATTGCAAGTGCTAATGCGGGTCATAGCAGTGTATTATTCTCCTGTTTGGAGTTTGGAGTCCAGGGCAGACCTGTCATATTCTGAGTTCCTACTGAAAGACCCACAGTTGAGTCCCACCATGGTCTCAGGGGTCCGTAAAGCATACACACAATGGCTATGTTAACACGCCTCGGCGTGATGACTTTACTTTTCAAACTTGACGGTTGAGAGGTGAGAATTAGGGATTGAAGCTGTGTGTGTGTGTGTGTGTGTGTGTGTGTGTGTGTGTGTGTGTGTGTGTGTGTGTGTGTGTGTGTGTGTGTGTGTGTGTGTGTGTGTGTGTCTGTGTGTGTGTGTGTGTGTGTGTGTGTGTGTGTGTGTGTGTGTGTGTGTGTGTGTGTGTGTGTGTGTGTGTGTGTGTGTGTGTGTGTGTGTGTGTGTGTGTGTGTGTGTGTGTGTGTGTGTGTGTGTGTGTGCGTGTCTTGGTGTGAATGGGAGTAGCTATGCGTTTGAATATATCATAATAATAATAATGGATTGGATTTATATAGTGCCTTTCTACCAACTGAGGTACTCTGAGTGCTTTACATAGTAAAGCAAATGTGCAAGTAGATGAATTACTTGCACATTCATCTTCTGCACATCTATTACTCCAGTGTTTATTACTATATTGTAATTACTTCACCACTAAGGCCTATTTATTGCCTTACATCCCTAATCTTACCTCATTTGCATACACTGTATATAGATTTCTTTCTATTGTGTTATTGACTGTACGTTTGTTTATCCCATGTGTAACTCTGTGTTATTGTTTCTTGTCGCACTGCTTTGCTTTGTCTTGGCCAGGTCGCAGTTGTAAATGAGAACTTGTTCTCAACTGGCCTACCTGGTTAAGTAATGGTGGGGAAATAAGGGGGAAACTCACCTCATCAGTGTATGTCACCCACCTGGGTAAACACCCCTATTCTTGACCACAGAGAGTCAGGACGCCTGTTTAACATCCCATCCGAAAGACCGCACCCTGAGCAGGGCAATGTCCCCTTTACTGCCCTGGGGCATTGGGATTCAATCTTAAGACCAGAGGGAAGAGTGTCCCCTACGGGCCCTCCAACAACACTTTCAGCAGCATCTGGTCTCCCATCCAGGGACCTAAACCAGGACCAACCCTGCTTAGCTTCAGAGACAAGCCAGCAGTGGGATGCAAGGTGGTATGCTGAGAGAGGAGGACTGTTCACCTACAATTAAATCCATAAGGGTACATCAACAAGGCCTACATTACAATGAGCTCACAATGTAAGCTCACTTACCAAGATCCTAGAGGCCCCAAAAAATTAAGCGGCTCAATCTCTCACGGATTTCCTTGCAAGGAAGTGCATTTAAAAATGACATAAGAATAGAAGCATACACACTCAACACACCAGAAAGAAAAGACCGGCCGAGAGACAAAGTGGGCGTCTTGTCACAGGTCGGGCCTGCACCATGGATAACATGTCCCCGGACGAGAGATAGTGACTGACAGACAGACAGACCGACCAACATGTTTAGTCTGCCTCCTAGCCCCTTGGATTAATTCCTGCTGCAGCAGATGAATTGACTGATTCTATAAACAGCCTAACATGGCATATGTCTGGAGGGATGATGTCATCAGGGTGAGCCGGCTCAAAGAGTGACACCCCCAAGCCATTAACTCGAGCGGGCTGCCATTCCTAGTTATCCCCTCCACTCTTGAGACCGAACTCAACACCGGCACTGGGCGCTGTCCTCTGTCAAAGCAGACGGTTCTCCCCTTCTATCCACCCAGATGGCAAAGTTCAGGTCAAGTTTAAAGAAAGGTAAGAAAGTCCCTGACTGTCAATTTTCACAATGCAGTCTTTTATTGTAATTCTTGATTGAGGCATTAGTTCCTCTCATCGTCATTGGCGGTTTCCAGATGTGGCAATGTCACAGGAGGAATGTAAGGTATGAGCAGTGCTGGAAAAAGTATCACATTTTTGGACTTGAGTAAAAGTAAAGATACCTTAGTAGAAAATTGCTCAAGTATAAGTGAAAGTCACCCAGTATCAATCAAATGTATTCATGAAGACCTTTTTACATCAGCCTATGTCACAAAGTGCTAAACAGAATCCCAGCCTAAAACCCCAAACAGCAAGCAATGCAGATGTAGAGGCACGGTGGCTAGGAAAAACTCCCTAGAAAGGCAGGAACCTAGGAAGAAACCTAGAGAGGAACCAGGCTCTGAGGGGTGGCCAGTCCTCTTCTGGCTGTGCCGGGTGGAAATTATAACAGAACATGGCCAAGATGTTCAAATGTTCATAGATGACCAGCAGGGTCAAATAATAATAATCACAGTGATTGTAGAGGGTGAAACAGGTCAGCACCTCAAGAGTAAATGTCAGTTGGCTTTTCATAGCCGACCATTCAGAGTTAGAGACAGCAGGTGCGGTAGAGAGAGAGAGTCCAAAACAGGAGGTCCGGGACAACGTAGCACGTCAGGGTTCCATAGCCGCAGGCAGAACAGGTTCAACTGGAGCAGCAGCAGGTGGACTGGGGTGGACTGGGGACAGCACGGAGTCATTAGGCCAGGTAGTCCAGGGCTCAGGTCCTCTGAGAGAAGAGCGAAAAGAGAGAAAGAGAGAGAGAGTTAGAGGGAGCATACTTCAATTTACACAGGACACCGGATAAGACAGGAGAAATACTCCAGATATAACAGACTGATCCTAGCCCTCCGACACAAACTATTGCAGCATAAATACTGGAGGCGGAGACAGGAGGGGTTGGGAGACACTGTGGCCCTGTCCGACGATACCCCCGGACAGGGCCAACCAGGCAGGATATAACCCCACCCACTGTGCCAAAGCACAGCCCCCACACCACTAGAGGGATATCTTCAAACCACTAACTTACTACCCTGAGACAAGGCAGAGTATAGCCCACAAAGATCTCCACCACTGCATAACCCAAGGGGGGGCGCCAACCCGGACAGGAAGATCACGTCAGTGACTCAACCCACTCAAGTGACGCACCCCTCCTAGGGACGACATGGAAGAGCACCAGTAAGCCAGTGACTCAGCCCCCGTAATAGGGTTAGAGGCAGAAAATCCCAGTGGAGAGAGGGGAACCGGCCAGGTGGTTCGTTGCTCCAGTGCCTTTCCGTTCACCTTCATACCCCTGGGCCAGACTACACTCAATCATAGGACCTACTAAAGAGATGAGTCTTCAATGAAGACTTAAAGGTTGAGACAGAGTCTGTGTCTCTCACATGGATAGGCAGACCATTCCATAAAAATGGAGCTCTATAGGAGAAAGCCCCGCCTCCAGCTGTTTGCTTAGAAATTCTAGGGACAATTAGGAGGCCTGCATCTTGTGATCGTAGCATACGTGTAGGTATGTACGGCAGGATCAAATTGGAAAGATAGGTAGGTTTTGTAGGTTAACAGTAAAATCTTGAAACGAGCCCAAGCCTTAACAGGAAGCCAGTGTAGGGAGGCTAGCACTGGAGTAATATGATCAAATGTTTTGGTTGTAGTCAAGATTCTAGCAGCCGTGTTTTGCACTAACTGACTTTTATTTAGTGCTTTATCTGGGTAGCCGGAAAGTAGAGCATTGCAGTAGTCTAATCTAGAAGTGACAATAGAATGGAGTAAAAGTCTAAAAGTATTTGGTTTTAAATATACTTCAGCATCAAAATAAAATGTAATTGCTAAAATTTAAAGTAAAAGTAAAATTATAAATAATTTCATATTCCTTATATAAAGCAAACCAGACAGCATACCTTTCTAGTTTAAAAAAATGACAGATTGCAAGTGCCATTCTCCAACACTCAAACATAATTTACAAATGAAGCATGAGTTTAGTGAGTCTGCCAGATCAGAGGCAGTAGGGATGACCAGAGATGTTCTCTTGATAAGTCTGTAAATTAGACCATTTTTCCTGTTGTGCTATGCATTCAAAATGTAACGTGTACTTTGGGTGTCAGGGAAAATGTATGGAGTAAAAAGTACATCGTTTTCTTTAGAAATGTAGTGAAGCAAAAATGAAAGTTCTCACCTCATGGGTACTTGCCCCTACAGCTAACCAGTTTAGCATTGTAGCTAAAGCAAGCACGTTTGAGGGCCATCTTCAGGGCCAACAAGTTACGAAAGCCTACAGCATTTTGCATGCTAATGCTAACATGCCAATTCAACTATACTTCTTGCTTGTTACAGCACCTGAACTTACAACACCTTCAACAATCTGCAATGTGCTCTGTGCACTCACAATACAGAGCAAGTACCTACTGTAGCACACTAAAGCACATATCTGAATACTTCAACTTTTCCAGCATTCATAGGACTCTTTCACGAATCAATTTGATCAGGTCTGTCACATAGAATTACCTTATGCAATCAACAGGTTGCCAGACCCTGCGCACCAACGAACGCGTAAACAAAGAACGTGATCTTCGCTGCTTGTTTGCGAGGCAAGCGGAATTTGGCGCTACTCAGAGATATCTGTCACGTCATACAGACAGCTACCCTTTCCTTTGCTCCATAATCTGAAAAACAAGAGTTAACACTAAACAGCGTGTGCCTGCAGGTCTGCTTTGGTCGGGGGAAAGTTCAAGGTCCTTCACTGAAGTGTGGACAATCACTGCATTTCCAGGGTGATTGGCCTTCCAGATCAAACTTGTTTAGATCCCCTATGGGCCATTAGCTTCTGTAATCGAATGAATCTGGCGTGTACTTAAACAAGTGGTCAATGCTGCTATGCTGTTATCTCGGCAAGCAGAGGGAGGAGAGACCCTTCAGAAGTGTTTACGCAAGATGAGAATCACACTCCTCCATTCTCCCTAACAAGGCAAATAATATCCCTCTAAAGTTTACTTCCATTTCCACACACTGGGCGAAAACCAGTTGCATCATCATTGTTTCCGTGTCATTTAACCCCAAAAAATCAATGTGATGAAGTTGAAGCAATGTGGAAAACTGATTGGATTTGCAAAAAAGTCACCAAGGTAAGGGAATGTCATGTTTTTTTTGACCCAACTTTGAACCTAAATCCCAATGACAGGGAGACATTTTTGGTTGATTTCACATTGACAACTTATCCAAATGTAAATCAAAACTAAACGTTGAACTGACGTCTGTGCTCAGTGGCCTAAACTAACGCAGACCTATCAAATACACTGGGCATAAAGATGGATTAGAAGATCTCTAAAAAATTACACTCTAATAGTCTCGGTCTGCGTCAGAGGAACCCAACCCCATACCTCTGCATTGAGTTTAACGTCCCATTTAAGATCTATTGCTCTCTGTCATTAAAATGGGGGTAACATTTTGGCTAAGATTCTACTGTAGTAGTGGACTGCAGGCACGAAGTGCAACTGACATCTGCTGAAAGCTGAAACCAGTTGATGTCAACAGACTTACTTTGCCTGTAAATTTGTTGTCCTTGATCTAACAAAGAAATCCTAATCGTAGCCGCCTCATTGTAGGATTTCATTCAGTGCCCCTTCAACGTCAATTATTTCCCTTTGAATAAATACCTCATCCACTTCATCAATACAATGCGTTTCTTCTGTGCGAGTGTCTACGTAGCCCACTATCCTTCGTCCCTGGTGTTTGTCAGCCTTCCACAACACTGTCAAACCTGCAACCCGATCCACTATGGGGAAAAGATAGCAATGCATCAGTAATTAGCCCCAACTCATTTAGCTGGCTACCTGGACCACTGTTTGACACGAGTCATGATGTATGTGCCCCCAAAGTCACTGACAGGAAGCTTTTTTGTCATCGTCAGCATTGGCCCGATGACGCACATCAGACAGACGTAGCAAGCCCAGCTATCTTTCTACTTACTCTTCTAATTTCCCCATTGGCCAGCCCTGTTTGCACTCTTAATCTCGAATGCAGCCAGCATGCTGCCATTTGTCATGTTGTATTTTCATCTGCGGTAATGGGACTGGTCGCTCTAACATGGGAAAAGAGCATGACATCATCGCACGGGTTACTTTCTGGACTCACGTTGCCTGTGGAATCAACAACACATATCAAGTCAAAGTAAGTGTGTGTGTGTGTGTGTGTGTGTGTGTGTGTGTGTGTGTGTGTGTGTGTGTGTGTGTGTGTGTGTGTGTGTGTGTGTGTGTGTGTGTGTGTGTGTGTGTGTGTGTGTGTGTGTGTGTGTGTGTGTGTGTGTGTGTGTGTGGATGAGATCACCCACGTGAGAGCAATAAATGTGTTCACCTATGGTACTTTGTCTTTCGTCTATTCCATCATTATCCATCCGTTCCTGACTCAAATGTAGTTGCCTATCAGGTTCACTTACTGGGATGTAAAAGCACCAAAGTGGTGCTGAAACATAGAAGTCACACGCAATTAGCCACAGATAGAGTTCGTGTGTGTGTTCATCCTCTTCTAGTTAACCCTTGCCTTGGTTTTCTTGACAGTGCTGGCCTGTGTTTTCATGACACACAGGAGGATACATCAACCCCCTGAGATGAATGGGGATAGGGATGGGTACATTTCAGGTTTACTTGCAGTACACTTATATAATAATAATAATATATGCCATTTAGCAGACGCTTTTATCCAAAGCGACTTACAGTCATGTGTGCATACATTCTACGTATGGGTGGTCCCGGGAATCGAACCCACTTCCCTTCTCTGGCTCCCAACGCATGAAGGTTGGAAGTAGAGAATCTGATAAGGCCTAAAAGGGCAGAGTCTGTTTCTCTGTCTGCCTATCCGCTCCAGCCATCGCCTGTTTGGGGGCTGTTTGCAGATATCATGAGGTATGATGCAGCCAACACCAGACAGAGCAGGGTTTTGTTGATTCTGTCACCATGGTAGTATTTTAATGGAGAGAATGGGAGTACAATAATGTTCACAATGTAAACAATGTAAAAAAGAAAAGGCTCTTTTACAGGACCCTGTCTTTCAAAGATAATTAGTTATAATCCAAATAACTTCACAGATATTCATTGTAAAGGGTTTAAACACTGTTTCCCATGCTTGTTCAATGAACCATAAACAATTATTGAACATGCACCTGTGGAACGGTCGTTAAGACACTAACAGCTTACAGATGGTAGGCAAATAAGGTCACAGTTATGAAAACTTAGGCCACTAAAGAGGCCTTTCTACCGGCTCTGAAAAACACCAAAAGAAAGATGCCCAGGGTTCCTGACCATCTGTTTGAACGTGCCTTAGGCATGCTGCAAGGAGGCATGAGGACTGCAGATGTGGCCAGGGCAATAATTGCAATGTCCGTACGGTAAGACACCTAAGACAGTGCTACAGGGAGACAGGATGGACAGCTGATGTCCTCGCAGTGGCAGACCACGTGTAACAACACCTGCACAGGATTGGTACATCCGAACATTACTCTCGCGGGACAGGTACAGGATGGCAACAACACCTACCCGAGTTATACCAGGAAAGCACAATCCCTCCATCAGTGCTCAGACTGTCCACAATAGGCTGAGAGAGGCTGGACTAAGGGCTTTGTAGGCCTGTTGTAAGGCAGGTCCTCACCAGACATCACCATCAACAACGTCGCCTATGGGCACAAACCCACCGTCGCTGGACCAGACAAGAATGGCAAAAAAGTGCTCTTCACTGACGAGTCGCAGTTTTGTCTCATCGGGGGTGATGGTCCGATTCACGTTTATCATCGAAGGAATGAGCGTTACACTGAGGCCTGTACTCTGGAGCGGAATCGATTTGGAGGTGGAGGGTCCGATGTGGTCTGGGGCGGTGTGTCACAGCATCATTGGACTGAGCTTGTTGTCATTGCAGGCAATCTCACCGCTGTGCGTTACAGGGAAGGCATCCTCCTCCTTCATGTGGTATCCCTCCTGCAGGCTCATCCAGCAATGCCACCAGCCATACTGCTCGTTTTGTGCATGATTTCCTGCAAGACAGGAATATCAGTGTTCTGCATATTGCCAGCGAAGAGCCCGGATCTCAATCCCATTGAGCACGTCTGGGACCTGTTGGATCGGAGGGTGAGAGCTAGGGCCGTTCCCCCCAGAAATGTCCGGGAACTTGCAGGTGCCTTGGGGGAAGAGTGGAGTAACATCTCACAGCCAGAACTCGCAAATCTGGTGCAGTCCACGAGGAGGAGATGTACTGCAGTACTTATTGCAGCTGGTGGCCACACCAGATACTGACTGTTACTTTTGATTTTGACCCCCCCTTTGTTCAAGGACACATCATTTCATTTCTGTTAGTCACATGTCTGTGGAACTTGTTCAGTTTATGTCTCGGTTGTTGAATCTTGTTATGTTCATACAAATATTTACACATGTTAAGTTTGCTGAAAATAAACGCAGTTGACAGTGAGAGGACATTTCTTTTTATTTTATTGTCAGGAAACGTACAATATGAGGACTCATGTACAACAGATGAATCTTACTTGTGCTTGATGTAACAACTATCCAGGTCACGTTGCTGTAGATCTGCTTGGCTTTGATAGATAATGTACTTCTTGTAGCAAAGCCAAATAAGACGTTCATTCATAATTCATTCTATTAACACTATGTAAGATGTTCCAGCCTTGTTTGCTCATGTGATTAAATGTTTCTATGAAATTCATCTTCTGGAGTATTTATGTTGTTGTTCATCAATTATACCTTTATTTGAAAAGCCGCGAGTCAAAGCCTGTCATTTATGATAATATAGTTCACATCTGTGCACATGTCTCATGTCTTGTTTAACAAAACGACATGCAAAAGGAAAAAAAATGGGGACATTTAGACAATTTTACATAAACACAAAAATAGCAGTAAATCAATCCCTTTTCACTAGTGAACTAAAACATTGCCTGTGTATGAAACAAAGGCCAACACACCTGTGGAGGAACTTGTAATCCAGCTAGATAAATGCCCACCACAACCTACTGTTTTATATCATGTTTTATGGACTGGAAATGTAAATATTTGCTCTCTGGACAAAATGGCAACTGACATGTATGGCAACCAAGTCCCATGTGACCCATAACATTAAAGCCAGCCCTTTTCATGTTTTCAGACACAAACAGTGGGATGATGAATCCTGTATCCATTTACAGTTGACTGACTTTACAAAGCCTCAGTAGTATTGAGTCACCCCCACCTGCTTTTGAATGGCTCACTGTAGGAACATTGAAATTGTGAAGCAATAGTCCGGAAATGAGGGTAATGGAATGTTTTTTTGTGGTAAATTAGAGAGAAATACAGGCACATATCTGGTAATACAATGCAAATTAATACATAGGTAAAGTGCAACTCATTGTTATAATATAATATTTAGTTGCTTACCCAATAAAGGTGGAAAACATATCGGGCTTGGCTCACATCCGCTCACTCTCACATGCTAAAATAAAGAAACCCTTGGCTCTATTGGTATACATTTGGCTATGAGATGCACAAATGACTTATTCATAAGATTTTCATGACATTTTTGACAAACGATTTCATAACATGTACGTTTATTAACTACCAAGATGTCCTCACCACAATAGTCCATTTGTTTCTATTTCTCTCCCTGTATCTAGATCTAAATCCAGAGTAGCACCTGCAGAGACTATGGCCCTCCACTCTCCTATTCCCCCTGCCCGGATATTTTCCATCCACTGGCACCAGACCTGCGAATTCCTGTGTGATATTAGAGATAGCTACTGGTCTAAGAATAGTACCCAGTTAGATAGCCATGTACAGGGGGACAGGTGGAGTAGGCCCTACAAGGCTGACTGACTGGCACGTCGGATCGTTTCAATGGCATGCCTTTATTTAATGCCAACTGCAGAAAATGATTAGTGTCACACTGTTATGTCAGGAGACTCCATCTACACCTGTGTGTGTGTGTGTGTGTGTGTGTGTGTGTGTGTGTGTGTGTGTGTGTGTGTGTGTGTGTGTGTGTGTGTGTGTGTGTGTGTGTGTGTGTGTGTGTGTGTGTGTGTGTGTGTGTGTGTGTGTGTGTGTGTGTGTGTGTGTGTGTGTGTGTGTGTGTGTGTTTGTGTGTGTGTGTGTGTGCTTTTTGTCAGTTGATGTATAATTGAACTACCCAGGTAACCCTACAAACGTGCACCGGTCAATGTGAGCTGTCATGGACACTTCCTCGATCTGTTTTGACATCTCCTCCACGTCTCTTCAATTCGATTGTGCATTCTTGCAGTTAACTCGGAGTGATTTGATTATATCACTTTCGTTCTCACATTCTCTTCACCAGATCGATGACCCGCCCTGAGAAAATAAATTGTTTTAGCTCTAGTGTTTTTTGCCAAATAAGCCACAAATCTGAAGCCACAGTGTAATAATGGAGACAAACCTCACTCTGAACCTCAAGCTGCTCGAAGCACACTTGAACTGGATCTGTACAAGCAAAAGCTGATCTGCCTCGAAAAGGACATGCACTTCTCAGAAAAGCACACAGAAAGTGTAAAAGCAACCCAAGATTAGCAACATTAAAGAAACATTCAATTGCTGAGATAAATTGTGCTCAGCAGAATCCAAATGAAGCTCTCTTGCACCAAATTATCTTCTTGTACGCATGTGAAGTGGTGGCCACCTATTGAAGCTCTGATAGTACAACACTGATAGTCTGAGAACCTCTGCCAAGCATGGGACTATGCCAAACTGTGATGTTTTCAAATGCATTTAGGAGAGATATGGCATGAGCTTATTCTATGATAAGACCTTCATGAAAAAAAAGCCTAGATACAGTATGACCACATCTCTACGTGTACTCCTAAATCTCTTTGCCAAGAAGCCAAAGTCATTATTTTTTATCTCTTGTTGCGAGGTTAAGTTTAGGCTTCTTTAAGATTGTGTGCGGGTTGTGTAATGTCAAAGCAATATAAATAAATGCTGTAACACACTGCTGACAGCAACACTCCCTTAGGTTGACAAGACTTTCTGATTATGGGAGACTTTTATGGGACCCCAACTAAAAATGATGAGAAGAAGATGGAGGACATGGAGCCCAAGTGTACCATAAGTCCAGTATTTCCACATAGGGAAGTCTGAGCTGCTTTCTCTTAGTCCCTGAATATGAAAAGGGTCTGTAAAGGATCATTGTGTCATGGTTGGCGACGCGTGCCTCACTGATCTGCAACACAATGAGGTGACAGAGTTTAGCGAGGACCTTAAACACTTTTCTGATGTAGCTCTGTATTACACAGGAAAATAATAAAACAGTCAGCTCGACGTGTCTTCAGCCAACAGCAAGTTATCCTCCGTTTTGATATGAGGGAGGGGATCACCCGTCAGGAACACTGACCGTGGTACAAACCAGACCCACTATCCTCCGCCACACTTTTCTTTACGATGTGAAGTAACTTTACTACGTGGAAAAAGGCCATTTCGGGGAGTTAGATTCTTCACGTACTATCTAAAAACGAATACCCTCGTTTCACCATCGACGCACATTTATTATTGACTTTGATCTATGTCATTTCTGTTCACGTGGTTGCTAATTTGCACTCATCAATTTCATGTCAAGTCGTTAGGGTGGAAAGTGGAGGACAAGGATAAGCTTGGTCACGCTAAGCATATGTTTACCGTGAGACTGTCACATCAAATAAAACCAGAAGTGGTCCAATGGTTTACATCACGTCACTTTGTTGTGTGGGTCAGGGGGCCAACGATAAACACAATCAATGGAGCTCCCCCTCTCTCCGTGCCTCAGGATAGGCGTGTACGGGCTTCAGGTGGTTCTTTGAGTGTATGTCTATGTACTTGTCATGCACTGAAGTCCCTATTAGCTCGTAGAAAAATACTAGAACTAAATTCCATAAAGAGGGGGGCCGAAAGCACCAGCACATGGTGTGCAACCTTTCTGACCCAGAGTTTGACCAGCTTGCTGACTGTGGTGGTTCTGTTTGTTGATCCTAGTTTTCTAACAGTTTACAGAACTGGGGACCGGTCATGCAGTGTCGTTTCCCCGTTTTCACAGATGGGCAGACGGCGGGCACGGCTAGCGCACATTCTCTGCTCGTTCAACCGTGTCTGAGTGACAGCCACCCGACGCTCTGTACTGAGTGAAGCCCATGTGTACTTAACATGGAAAACATTTGACAAAGCCAGAAGTGTGGATTCCAACTTCAATATGCTCTTTATGAGTAATTACCCTGGGTTGTCGTAATCAGTCTGTTACAATGATCTTATAAATGAAGACAGCTATCCAATAATAACATTCAGTAGCATGTTACAACTGGCATTTTATTCCCATGTGAAGTCAAATTCAAGATCCTGTTTAGGTGAAGTGGTAAAGCAGTAGGCAGCAGCATATGGTTGTGTGGATTTGTGAATACTGACGATGGAGGTGAGTTGTGGTAATAAGTAAGTCAAAAAACGTTCCGAGCAGACCATTTCAATTCACTGTGTACTTTCATCGTGACTTTATCAGACTTCCTTATCAAAGATGTGATTAGAAGCCAGCAAACTTGATGTGAAACACGTCAATCGGTTTCAGATGGCAATAATATGATTGAGAGGAAAATATTAGAAATGCAGCCAGAGACTGAGTGTGATTTTGTGGACAATGTTTCGGCATTTTTTTTCTTGTTCAAGGCTTTGGCATGCCGTACCTCAGGTTGTGGGCAAGCAAAACAATTATGATAAATAAAGTGAACAGCAAGGATTTCATAGTCAGCCAAAACCAGAATCTGGCCATGTGTGTTACCATCACAAACATATGTCTCCATGTCAGCAATGGTCTTCTCCTGGGTGTAAAGGTGGTGTTGTGGTGCCTTTGAAGGTTATGTAAACGGTGTATTGAAACTTTTACTAAAATACATTGTTGCCATGGAACATGACTTACCATAATGGAACATGGCAGCCATTTTGTTTTCAATAACCACACAACCGTCTGGGGTGTCAATGTTCTGAAAACAGTTGATACAATAACTGCAACAAGGGGTAATCTCAAACCTCCAACTTCCTTGTTTGTTTTTGAGTAGCAATGGAAGTTGCTGTGCTGAAAGTTATGGCCTTTGGAGCCACAGGTAATGCCTCCCAAAATACAATGTTCATAAAAGGATTGAAAGGTCGTTACTACAAAGTTTTTCATTTCATCACTTCCAAGCTTGAGTTGGGTTTAAAAACACATAGTTATATTCGATGTGAAGGTAACACTCCAATTCTCCTAGAATGTCAAAAATGATACTGAAGGTCCATGGCTCGTGAGGCAAGGGGCCAGCATTGAGAAGGTCGAAGGTAATGTTGAAGCTCACTCTGTGCCAAGTTTGTGTTAAAATAAAATCCTGTTACAAACAATATGAACCAAGAACATTTTGTGAACCCATCACAAGCTGTTGAAAATATTATATTTCATGAAACATTGTGCAGAGGCCTGTGGTTTACTGATCTAGGTCCATGTCTTAATTTCAATAATTAATTATCCAACCACACAGCACAAGACAAGTCTTTCAGAAGATGCGATCGTGCCAGAGATACTATTTCCCTATTTGAATATAATGAACAGCAGATGTGCGCAAAACGAAAACTTGTATATCATCTATAGCTTGTCTATAACATCACACCATATTGAGCATTTCATACTCCGTTGGACACTCGCCAGCCTTTCAACACTTCATCCAACTCCTGATGCTCTTAACATGCTAGCTATTTTTTCTTCCTGTCCTGCCATGGTGAGGGAGAGTGGGAGAGGTCTTGTGCTAAGCACCTTCATATGCTGTGAGCCCGTTGCCAAGTTAGCTCTCAACACATGGAGAACGGCCCAGAACGATGAGCTCCTCTGGACCAGAGTCCGGGTTCGTCTGTCACTGCCACTTTCCCCGTTAGCCCTGAAGAGGAGGACAATGGGTGAAGGCAAGAGTCACACCTGACTGTATGAGAGAGTGGCTCCACCGAGGTCCCCATATGACATGTGCTGAACTCAGCAGGCGGCGTGACAGGTAGGTGGGTCGACAGACTCTGAGAATAAGCTGACACTTTCTTTGGCAATGCCACATAAGGGACATCACAGGAGATGATAAATCAACCGTATTTTTACCCTCGTCCTTCCCGCCATAGTGATATGTTCTTGATTACAGTATTAAAGTGCTCTTGAGGGGATTACAACACTAAATAGACATAAATCCAGGTCAGAACAAACTGTCAGCGCTATCTAAAAGGGTCTAAATGGTCGACTCAAACCCTACCCGTAGCTTTGGAGGAATTCGGCATCTTGCTCGCCCAGGAGGGGCCTGACGTGGAGACGTACAGTGTGTTTCGAAATTATTTTTTACTTGTAAATATTACTTGTTAAAAAAAATCTCTTTCTCTGAGCTATTTTATTAGTATTTCATAATATAATTTCCCCATTTATTTGAGTATACAATATAGCTCAGTATTTTAATTATTTATTTTATACAGTCATTATTACTTATCTTTATCGAGGCTGTCAATAATTTAGGCTTTTACTTTGTTGTCTGATCACCAAATTTGGCATTTGACCATTGTATTGAGAACATGGTTATTTTTTAAATTTCTTTTTTTTAAATTCAGCATTTATTTAACTATAGGCAAGTCAATTAAGAAGAAATGTGTATTTACAACGATGGACTATCCTCATAATAAGCGATTGGAAAGAGCCCAAACCGAAATATGTGGCAAAAGAAAAGGAAAGCCTTCCACATCTCAGATTTCAGGTCTTGCATTATGAATCCACGTTCATTAGTGGGAAATTGTTTAGTATTGTGCAAGGTGAAATCTATCTGTACAAATGACTTAAGGACACAAGTGGAAGGTTAAGAATGTAGGTGACAGAGAGAGGTGAAAATCTAAGAATTGTATTTTCATTGAACATGTATTTTAAACTCCCTCCACTGGTTATTTGGTTACTGTACTTTTCATGTATTTTATGTAGTTGCTTGTGTTTAGGCACCAGGTCCAACCAATAACCCAGTTTAACCGTATGGATGTAGTATCACATATCTTCCATGCTGTGCACACTGGCATTTTCTTGCACACGGGCATTTTCCTCTTCATGCCACAAATAACTAGTGATTGCCACATGCAGAAGAACAATATTGAATCATTGATGTAGGACTGTCTGTACTCCAACATGAATATCTAAAGAGATTTTTTTTTTAACCCTTCAGGTTAACGCAAGGTACATGTAACAGATCTGTAAAATAACAGTTATAGTGCAATATCAGGCCGCGATTAGCACGTTGGGGACCTAGATATATGAGACCTTAGATTCAAACGTTTATCAACGTTCTTTATACTCCAGTAGCGTAACATTGGCCAACGGAGCCATGGGGGGAAAGGTTAAGGGCAAACAGATAAAGAGCAATAGGGAGGATCGGGCTGATGAAAGCAGCACCAATATATAAAAAGGCTAGCCAAGGGCCACAAGCCCTAATAATAACCCTGACAACAAGATTACCAGCTGTGAGGGTGTGAGAGAGAAATGGAACAGCACAGCCAGGTGTGAGTGTGTGTGTGTGTGTGTGTGTGTGTGTGTGTGTGTGTGTGTGTGTGTGTGTGTGTGTGTGTGTGTGTGTGTGTGTGTGTGTGTGTGTGTGTGTGTGTGTGTGTGTGTGTGTGTGTGTGTGTGTGTGTGTGTGTGTGTGTGTGTGTGTGTGTGTGTGTGTGTGTGTGTGTGTGTGTGTGTGTGTGTGTGTGTGTGTGTTTATTTAGTGAAGTACGCAAAGTACGCCAAGTAAGCCAAGAATAGTAAGTCAGGCTGAGCAATGGAAACACTGTATTCATATTTGAACGGAAATAGAAAGCTAAATCTAATACTAAGTTCTAAATATATGGTTGTAATTCAAATCCTTTAGAGTTCTTTCACAGAGGTAGAATGTATTTGCCTGCTACACCTGGTGTCACGCCTGTCACACTGGTATGAAGGATTTTGGAGAGAATCGCAGGAATACACAATAGGGGTTTTTAATACACCCAAAACAAACAGGTATGCAAAAACACTGGGCTGCAGAAAAGAGGCAGGTGGCAGAAGTCGTAAACAACGGACATGGGAACAATAACCGACAAGGACAGAGGGAGCCGAGGGCACATACAGTGGGGCAAAAAAGTATTTAGTCAGCCACCAATTGTGCAAGTTCTCCCACGTAAAAAGATGAGAGGGACCTGTAATTTTCATCATAGGTACACTTCAACTATGACAGACAAAATGAGAAAAAAAATTCCAGAAAATCACATTGTAGGATTTTTAATGAATTTATTTGCAAATTATGGTGGAAAATAAGTATTTGGTCAATAATAAAAGTTTGTCTCAATACTTTGTTATATACCCTTTGTTGGCAATGACAGAGGTCAAACATTTTCTGTAAGTCTTCACAAGGTTTTCACACACTGTTGCTGGTATTTTGGCCCATTCCTCCATGCAGATCTCCTCTAGAGCAGTGATATTTTGGGGCTGTTGCTGGGCAACATGGACTTTCAACTCCCTCCAAAGATTTTTATGGGATTGAGATCTGGAGACTGGCTATGCCCCTCCAGGACCTTTAAATGCTCTCTTTGCAGAAAAATAGCCCCAAAGCATGATGTTTCCACCCCCATGCTTCACAGTAGGTATGGTATTCTGCTAAATGACTTAAGTGTAAATGTAAATGTATTCTTTGGATGCAACTCAGCATTCTTTGTCCTCCAAACACGACAATCTGACCATATGACATTCTCCCAATCTTCTTCTGGATCATCCAAATGCTCTCTAGCAAACCTCAGATGGGCCTGGACATGTACTGGCTTAAGCAGGGGGACACGTCTGGCACTGCAGGATTTGAGTCCCTGGCTGCGTAGTGTGTTACTGATGCTAGGCTTTGTTACTTTGGTCCCAGCTCTCTGCAGGTCATTCACTAGGTCCCCCCGTGTGGTTCTGGGATTTTTGCTCACTGTTCTTGTGATCATTTTGACCCCACGGGGTGAGATCTTGAGTGGAGCCCCAGATCGAGGGAGATTATCAGTGGTCTTGTATGTCTTCCATTTCCTAATAATTGCTCCCACAGTTGATTTCTTCAAACCAAGCTGCTTACCTATTGCAGATTCAGTCTTCCCAGCCTGGTGCAGGTCTATAATTTTGTTTCTGGTGTCCTTTGACAGCTCTTTGGTCATGGCCATAGTGGAGTTTGGAGTGTGACTGTTTGAGGTTGTGGACCGGTGTCTTTTATACTGATAACAATTTCAAACAGGTGCCATTAATACATGTAACGAGTGGAGGACAGAGGAGCCTCTTAAAGAAGAAGTTACAGGTCTGTGAGAGACAGAAATCTTGCTTGTTTGTAGGTGACCAAATACTTATTTTCCACCATAATTTGCAAATAATTTAATTAAAAATCCTACAATGTGATTTTCTGGATTTTTTTCTTATTTCGTCTGTCATAGTTGAGGGAGAGGGAGAGGAACGGAGTGGCGGAAGGTGGAGGAAAAAGTGAGAGAGGAGGAATGGGGAGATGGAGGAGCAGAGGCGTAGGGGAGAGGCGGGCAGTAGTGATAATGTACAGGAGAACGAGAAAAAGACCAGTCAAGACAGTAACTCTGCCCCTGAGGCCTCCATCATGCAAGAAGGGAAAGAAAAGAAAGGAAGCGTGTTCACCAGGTGGTTCTCCACGAAATGGTGATCAGGAGAAATGAAACACCAAACTATTCTATTAACAGAAATATATCACCCCACTCCTCATTTTGATTGAATTAAGTTCAGATGTTCATTACAAAAAGAGTACTGTGTTTGTACAGTATAATGTCTCTACTATACATGGTCCTGGGTACGGCGGCTCCTTATCTTCTCACGTCAAAACAGTACCACCACCGTCGCTAACAAACAAGCAGCATCGCTGCTCAGGAGTCAGTTACATTGGCAGAGCATGTCAGTTTATGTATCTGGTTGAGAGAATGCAAACAAGATGTTCCTATAAACCAGACTTGTGATGGTTTCTGTAAGCCCCAGCAGATTAAGGAGACAGAGAGGCTGAGCTCATCGGAGAGTTGGGCACCAACGTTTATTCTCAGTAGCAGAGCTTGGGGGCTGTAATTTGTACGTGTAACGGATGTGAAACGGCTAGCTTAGTTAGCGGTGCGCGCTAAATAGCGTTTCAATCGGTGACGTCACTTGCTCTGAGACCTTGAAGTAGTAGTTCCCCTTGCTCTGCAAGGGCCGCGGCTTTAGTGGAGCGATGGGTAACGATGCTTCGTGGGTGACTGTTGTTGATGTGTGCAGAGGGTCCCTGGTTCGCACAGTAGGATGAGTACTGAAGCCCCAGCTGAGTGCTACTTAACAAACACTAACATCTCTCGCTTCACTTTTTAGATAGAGGAGTTGATGACGCCGAAGACATTAGTTATTTACGTTGACAAACAGGTAACTGACCAAATAAAGGAAACACTTGAGTAAATGAGGGATATAAAGTATTTTGAAAGCAGGTGATTCCACACAGGTGTGGTTCCTGATTTAATGAAGCAATTAAAAGATACCATCATGCTTAAGGTCATGTCTAAAAATGCCCAGTTGCCCATTATTTTTGCTACCATGGCTAAATGGTGTGTATGTGTGTATGTGTGTGAGTCTTAGTCACAAGATCTCAACCCAATTGAACACTTCTGGGAGTGTTCTGGAACGGGTTTTCCACCACCATCAACAAAACACTAAATTAGGGAATTTCTCACAGAATAATGGTGTTGCAACCCTCCAATAGCGTTTCAGACTCTATGCCAAGGTGCATTGAAGCTGTTCTGACAGCTTGAGGTGGCACTCTGCCCTATTAAAACACTTTATTTTGGTGTTTATTTTTATTTTGTCAATTACCTGTACATTTAATATATCATCTAAATTACCTGTTGAAATACTATAGTAATGGATTTATTGATATAGGTACCACTCATATCTGTGTTGTGTCTATGGCAATGTTTTTGCCAGAGGATCACATGGAGGGCTTTCTAAGACTGCTTTAGGCCTGTGTGTGTATTAGCCCGCATTAGCATTGTGGCTAACACCCTCTTGTGATATCACCACAGCTTTCCTTTCACCCTCTACAACTAGATAAACACCCCACTGAAATCCAACTTCTGCCTGGAAACACTGAACTGTGACCCAGTGATGTCTCAGCCAACTATTTGGCGCCTTGGTTTGGTAAGGATATACAATGTTAGTGGCTCTATATACAGCTCTTCTGGCTGTTGTACAGTATCATCCAGTTTGATCACAGCGTGAGGTAATCTTTTAGGTGGATTCATGTTTATAGAGAAAATGTTTGTCAAAGTACAGCATCAGCAGTGTAACGTACATTTAGAAAAAAAGGTTCCAAAAGGGTTCTTCAGCTGTCCCCATAGGATAACCCTTTCTGGTTCCAGGCAGAACCCTTTCTGGTTCCAGGCAGAACCCTTTTGGGTTCCATGCAGAACCCTATGTAGAAAGGGCTCTACATGGAACCCAAAAGGGTTCTACCTGGAACAAAAAGGGTTCTACCTGGAAGCAAAAAGGGTTCTTCAAATAGCTATCCTATGGGGACAGCCGAAGAACACTTTTAGGTTCTAGATAGCACAATTGTTTTTGTTAGAATGTGCTCTGCTGTGTAAGCTAAAAGATAGCTCATTTAGGAGCCACTAGATTGTGTGTGTGTGCATGCCTGTACTGTAGATTGGCAATGTGTGTGTGTGTGTGTGTGTGTGTGTGTGTGTGTGTGTGTGTGTGTGTGTGTGTGTGTGTGTGTGTGTGTGTGTGTGTGTGTGTGTGTGTGTGTGTGTGTGTGTGTGTGTGTGTGTGTGTGTGTGTGTGTGTGTGTGTGTGTGTGTGTGTGTGTGTGTGTGTGTGTGTGTGCCTTTGTGCATGTATGCTTGTGCGTGAGTGTGTGTGTTGGATAAGATACATCGAATGACGAAGGGATAGACCAGAGAGGGCTCACCCATACTGTTGAAGAGTCCCACTTTGAAGCCTGGTGTCACAGAGGTGTGTCGAGATTAGACACACACCGCCTTACCCAACTAGCTCTCACAGTCTCACGTCAGAATTAGACGTTCTTCCATGTTTCTCAAACGTCAAATTTCAAAGTTGTTCCAAATGTCAAATTTAGAAGTGTTTAAGGTTAGTTTTAGGCATTAACTCTGAATTTGTAAGGGTTAAGTTCAGCCATTAACTCCAAAATCTTAAGGTTAGACATTCACTCCGAAAGGTTAAGGTCAGGGTAAGGTTTGGGACAGGCTTAAAACAAAAATGTCAAAAACAACTTTCTATTGTTGGATTTCAACTTGCAACCTTTGGCATGAGAGGCAGATGCCTACACCCATCCACCATCCTTGTCCACAATGCCCTAGCAAAACCGAAACATACTTAAAGGTAACAGTGCTCACTGCTGCTCCTAGTGGCCGGTTTCCACGTCATCTCCCAACGTCCTCAGACACGGATGGACACGGATGGTCAAATACTGACTTGTATCAAGGGTGACCTAGCTGGCCTTTCCTGTCAAAGGTTAATTCCTTTATGGACGAACTGCTCGATTAATTGTGAGTGTCTCATATCTGCTGAAAGGTGTTGGATGAGAGGCCTGCGTGAGGTCCTTTTTCATTTTGGCACCGGCTCTTTCTCTTACACCCTCTATTTTTAACCACTTGACAGCTGCATACATGTACAGTAAACCAGCACATGAAACCTTTTACAAAAAGGTTGGAAGTTGGAACAACCGGATGCAAGGCCCAACCAATGTAATCCTGAGTCGCGTGTTAAAGAACTAAATATTGAAACAGTCCGGATTTAATGCCTTATATCACCCAGACGTGCCATTCCTCCTCCAGTTCCTCATCAGTTTGAATTACGCCCATGGGATTGTTCACATTGGTCCTTGGTTATTGCAAAGCTCACAGGCAATACTGTGCTGGGCAACTGTGGGCGTCATCCCTTTTCAAAACACATCTCAATTAGCAATTTATACCAATTAAGGTGGGACTTTATGCTAACAGACCTCGGGTATCACTGTCCAGGATATCCAGGATGTATGATGTCTTCATGTATCTGTAATTATGCAATGGCCTTCGCAGCTGCAGTGTATTAGGGTCAATTCGTTGGACACGCTCCGAGAGCCGAGGTCATCAGACAGTGCCACGGGTCCGCCTGGGTAATGGCATGTTTGGGTTGGCCTCGCTCTGCACACAACTGTCTTTTTGACATCTCTAATATGAGGAGGAGTCATGAAAACGATCAATTATCAACATTTTACGAAATATTTTCTCACTATTTGCGATGGTTTGCCATAGCATTGCCAGGACGGAGTGTATATATATATATATATATATATATATATATATATATATATATATATATATATATATATATATATATATATATATATATATCAGGTATGAAAAACACGATTCCTCTGAAAACCGACGCAAGGTCCCTCGAGCGACTTAATAAATCTGACCTCAATTTCGTGATTCAGACCAACTGCTGCTTCATTTGACAATTGTATTTTTTTTGTCCAGCCTTAAATATACATACCTGAGCCATTTATGGATGAAAGCTGCCCAAAAAAATGGAATGAGTATTATTGCTGTGGCTCGACTCGACGTCCTGCGTGCAGGTGGAAAGATGGCATCTGCTGTGAAATGGTATTTCAGGCCCAGTTAATGAATGGAGTCATTGTGCTACAACATTAATGTGCTACTCAAGTTGTTACCTGAAAATGCAAAAAAATGGGTTCCAGATTTGACAAACAAGAAACGTTAGGTGTTATTTGTTATTTATGGACGTTTGGTAGTTTATTTATTTTTTTAGCTCAGCCTGCCCGTGTTGAAAAGAGTTCCTAATGACACAACAGTGTTTTGGTTATACTTGGATGGAAATGGATGATAATTTGGTGAGGAAATGAAAGGTTTCCCTTCCCTTTAAGTGATTTATAAACAGCCTTTGAAAGGTGAGTGAATGAATATGCCTGAATGAAGCCACATCAATCATTCAGCTGGAAATAAACTTCAACAACCTTTCTCTCAGCATTAGCGGTTGAACTGAGGCAGCAAAAATCTCATCCATTTTCACCTCTGTACTCACATTTAGCCCTCTCAAACAATGCACAAGCAAGAGCCTTGAAAGAGCCTTGGAGCATATTACCAAACACTATCGCTGGGTTTGTATGGTCCCCCTTTGAGCTCATATTCAGAGAGAATTTTTAGGGAAAATTAGGGTCCACTATCTCCTTGGTAATTCATTCTTGTGCTGCGTATGTGTGCGGTGGGCAGTGTAGCTATTTGTGTTTAAAAACATGTGTGAGTGGATGGACCCATTGGGCCTGCATGTGCAATATGAAGACTGGACTTGTCCTTGTTGAACCTTGCTTTCAGGGCAGCTGTGCCTTGAGGGTAGAAATATGCACTGGCTGTATGTGTGTTTATGCTTAGAAGTGAGTATTATGTGTATACGACTAATCCATACAAGTAGGTTTGAATGTGTGAATGTACACACAACCATCAGTAGCACTTTATCCATTAGCTCAGCTGTACAGCCTCATGACTCTCTCCCATTCTCCCATTGCCCCATAGCTGCAGTTATCACCACCCTCTCTAATTATGCCTTTCACTCGCGCAGCAAGCTGAGGGGAGACCTATACTATCCACACCAGCCCTTCATGGCCATGCCATACTCAGGACTTAGCTCCCACTCAGCCAATTGACAGGAATATGCAGGCAGATAGAGGGGTTCACCGGTTCATCACGCAGGGGCTCTGCCACCAGTTGAAGCCTGCAGGGTTCCATTTATGTGGCAACACATGTAAAGAATGCCGGCGAAAGCGCCTGATAAAGGATGGTTGACTGTAGAAGACTTTGTTTGGTCTGTTGTTAACCCCTATGTGAAGGAATGCCTCTCTGGTCTTTACTCTGACAACATACACCCAGAATACATTCCTCTTTAGTTATTAAGCGTCTATCTTTCCTCGTCTTCTCAATGTAATGTGATGTGCTGTGATGTTAGGTGTATCCTCGAAAATTGAGGATTGTTGTTGATTTGTTTTGTAGAAAAACAAATGGGTTGGTCATATTTTAGATTGTGCAGAGCTTGATACTCAAGCTTGAGGCTCAACTAGGCATGAGGGTAATTCTAAAATCTACTTCAAGGGATTCAGGTTTGAGGCTGAGGGCTTTTGAATAATCATATTTTGCACGTTATATATTTTCAGTTTAGATCATTTCCATGTCAAAGGACCCATGAGCACCAACATGTGAAGTTCATAGGAGCATTTCAAATTGGGTGTCAAATAAGAGCTAAGAGACAAGGCATATATGCATTTTTATCTAAAACACTTTATTTTAAGGGGTCCATATCACAGTGTAATTACATGTATAATAACACTAACAAGCATTGTAGTTAATTGTAATAACTCATAGTTACACTGTAATAACGTGTAACTGGTGGTAATTGCAGTCTGTAATTACAGAGGTGTAACAACAAGTGATTGTCACCATGCTTGTTACAAATGGGCAAGTTTCCATTAAATTCACCAATTTAATGTTTTATTTCTTACTCAGCAGCATCTGATTCAGTAATAACGATCACAAGGTTGTAATCGGTTGTGGACAGAGACGCTGGATGTTCCGAGATTACATGGGCTCTAATTATCTTTCTGCAAAAGCACACTTCAAAATTTCCTCTCAATGTTGTTGCTACCACTTGCCCCCGAAAAGTGGACCATCTGGGTTAACTTGGTTGAATTCACAGAAACAGATAAGATGTAGGTCAACCTCACTGTCTGGGGTCTACCACACGGGTGTCATCCTCAAGTCAAACCAAGTCAAATCAAATCAAATCACATGTTATTGGTCACATACACATGGTTACCAGATGTTAATGCGAGTGTAGCGAAATGCTTGTGCTTCTAGTTCCGACAGTGCAGTAATATCTAACAAGTAATCTAACAAATTCACAAAGACTGTCTTATACACAAAAACTGCCCAAGTTACACCAGGAACGCACAATCCCTCCATCAGTGTTCAAACTGTCCCCAATAGGCTGTGAGGGGCTGGACTGAGGGCTTGTAGGCCTGTTGTAAGGCAGGTCCTCACCAGACATCACCGGCAACAACGTTGCCTATGGGCACAAACCCACCTTCATTGGACCAGACAGGACTGGCAAAAAGTGCTCTTCACTGAAGAGTATTGTCTCACCAGGGGTGATGGTCGAATTCTCGTTTATTGTCGAAGGAATGAGCGCTACACTGGGGCCTGTACTCTGGAGCGGGACCGATTTGGAGATGGAGGGTCCGTCAAGGTCTGGGGCGTTGTGTCACAGCATCATCGGACTGAGCTTGTTGTCATTGCAGGTAATCTGTGCGTTACAGGGAAGACATTCTCCTCCCTCATGTGATACCCTTCCTGCAGGTTCATCCTGACATGACCCTCCAGCATGACAATGCCACCAGGCATACTGCTCATTCTGTGTGTGATTTCCTGCAAGACAGGAATGTCAGTTCTGCCATGGCCAGTGAAGAGCCCGAATCTCAATCCCATTGAGCACGTCTGGGACCTGTTTGATTGGAGGGTGAGGGCCGTTCCCCCCAGAAATGTTTGGGAACTTGCAGGTGCACTGGTGGAAGAGTGGGGTCATCTCAAAGCAAGAACTGGCAAATCTGGTGCAGTCCATGTGGAGGAGATGCACTGCAGTAATTCATATAGCTGGTGGCCACACCAGATACTGACTGTTACTTTTGATTTTGACCCCTCCCCTTTGTTCAGGGACACATTATTCCATTTCTGTTAGTCACATGTCTGTGGAACTTGTTCAGTTTATGTCTCAGTTGTTGAATCTTATTATGTTCATACAAATATTTACACATGTTAAGTTTGATGAAAATAAACGCAGTTGACAGTGAGGGGACCTTTCTATTTTTACTGAATTTACTTGGCCCCCGATGATGCGTTGTGCAGACCGCACTACCCTCTGGAGAGCCTTGCGGTTATGGGCGGAGCAGTTGCCGTACCAGGCAGTGATACATCCCGACAGGATGCTTTCGATTGGGCATCTGTAAAAGTTTGTGAGTGTTTAAGGTAACAAGCCAAATTTCTTCAGCCTCCTCAGGTTGAAGAGGCACTGTTGCATCTTCTCCACTCTGTCTGTGTGGGTGGACCATTTCAGTTTGTCCATGAGGTGTACATGAGGAACTTAATACTTTCCACCTTCTCCACTACTGTCCCTTTGATGTGGATGGGGGGATGCTCGCTCTGCTGTTTCCTGAATTCATCTGATTTGTTTCGTTGACGTTGAGTGAGAGGTTATTTTCTTGATACCACACTCTGAGGGCTCTCACCTCCTCCCTGTAGGCTGTCTCGTAGTTGTTGGTAATCAAGCCTACCACAGTAGTGTCCTCTGCAAACTAGATGATTGAGTTGGAGGCATGCATAGCCACACAATCATGGGTGAACAGGGAGTACAGAAGAGGGCTTAGAACGCACCCTTGTGGGGCCCCAGTGTTGAGGATCAGCAGGATGGAGATGTTGTTGTTTCCTACCTTCACCACATGGGGGCGGCCGTCAGAATTTCCAGGACCCAGTTGCATAGGGTGGGGTCAAAACCCAGGGCAAGTTTGGCGAGTTTGAAGGGTACTATTGTGTTAAATGCTGAGCTGTAGTCAATGAATAGCATTCTTACATTGGTATTCTTCTTGTCCAGATGGGAAAGGGCAGTGTGCAGTGTGATAGTAATTGCATATTCTATGGCCCTATTGGGGTGGCAAGCAAATTGGAGTGGGTCTAAGGTATCAGGTAGGGTGGAGGTGATATGATCCTTGACTAGTCTCTCAAAGCACTTCATGATGACAGAAGTAATTTAGTTCAGTTACCTTAGCTTTCTTGGGGACAGAACAATATGTCCGTAAACACACCAACCAGCTGGTATGTGCATGCTCTGAGGATGCGGCTAGGGATGCCGTCTGGGTCAACACGTTTAAATGTTTTACTCATGTTGGCCACGGAGAAGGAGAGCCCACAGGCTTTCCTAGCGGGCCGTGTCAGTGAGTTTGAGTTTGAGTTTATTTTTTATTTTTACAGGGACAGTGCACATTAATCAACGTTTCAGTAAAAGTGCCGGTTTTAGCCAGCCGGCTAATTTTCAACCGCAGTCCCTGGGCAGGATATTAAAAACAATTACAATATAGACAATAGCAACATAGAACAAGCAAGACATAGCAACATAGGACAAGCAAGACATAGCATACAGACAGAGCAACATAGAACAAAAAGCAGCAAGACAAAATTCATAAAAGCAACAAAGTGTTTCCACACCTCACAAGCTACAGACAACAGACAACATGGAAAGCGGCAACACACAACTAGGGACCATGTTCACAAATCTGATTGACCTTTAGCCATGTCTTCAAGCATTTTGTGAAAGTGTGATATGTGAGGCAGTTATGTGTGTCTGATGGCAGTGTATTCCAGACATGGGAAGCTCTCACAGAGAATGCAGATTTACTAAAGGTGCTTTTCCTTAGGGGAACTATACAGTCACCTCTCATGGCAGACCTTGTGGATCTGCTGCCATATGTCTGGGTTTTCTGTTTAACAAAAATATTGAGTGGAGGGGGAGCCAGGCCATTAAGGATCTTGAATACAAGACATGCGTCGGTGTATTGCACAAGATTTTCCCAACTCAAGAGCTCATGCTTTCTAAGGATGTGACAATGATGATGACTATTGGGCTTCCTATCAAGCACTTTGAGAGCCTGTTTGTAGACAGACTGAATAGGTTTTAATGTTGTACAGCAAGCTTGGGCCCAACTAGTCAAGCAGTATGTTAAGTGGGGGAGTATCATAGAGTTGAAGTACAGTTTTGCTACCTCTGTAGTCAAACAATTTCGTATAAATCGGAAATTAGCTAGGTTGAATTTAGTTATTTGAATTACCTTTTTCACATGCTTTTTAAAAGAGAGGTTGGAATCAAGTATGATGCCAAGGTACTTAAAATCAGATACCACCTGGAGCTTCTCCCCTGACACATAGACATCTGGCTCAGTAGCATCTGTTGCCCTCTTTGTGAAGAACATTTTCACATTGAGATGCAAACACGAGTCACTGAGCCACTTTGTAACCTGGACCATTACAGTAGTGAGTTCTTGTGCAGCTTGTTGTTTGCTCTTTGCATGCACATATATCACTGTATCATCTGCATACATTTGAACTTCAGACCCAGTACAGACAGAAGGCACTGTATTGTCGTCAAAGGGAGCCAAGAAGTTGTTTAATTTGTCTGGAAGCAAGATGTCGATGTCCGCGATGGGGCTGGTTTTCTTTTTGTAATCTGTGATTGACTGTAGACCCTGCCACATTTGTCTCGTTTTTGATCCATTGAATTGCAACTCTACTTTGTCTCTATACTGACGCTTTGCTTGTTTGATTGCCTTGCGGAGAGAATAGCTACACTGTTTGTATTCGGTCACGTTTCCAGTCGCTTTTCCATTATTAAAACGGAGCTTTCAGTTTTGCGCGAATGCTGCTATCAATCCATGGTTTCTGGTTACGGACGCTTTTAATAGTCACAGTGGGTACAACATCACCAATGCACTTGCTAATGAACTCGCTCACCGAGTCAGCGTATACGTCAATGTTATTGTCTGAGGCTACCCGGAACATATCCTAGTCCACGTGATTGAAGCAATCTTGAAGCGTGGAATCCGATCGGTCAGACCAGAGTTGGATAGACCTGAGCACGAGCGTTTCCTGTTTTAGTTTCTGTCTATTGGTTGGGAGTCATGGTCAGATTTGTTGAAGGGAGGGCAGAGGAGGGCTTTGTATGCATCGCAGAAGTTAGAGTAGCAATGGTCCAGAATGCTACCAGCTCGTGTCGCAAGTTCAATATTCTGATAGAATTTAGGAAGCCTTGTACTCAGATGAACTTTGTTAAAATCCCCAGCCACAATAAATGCAGCCTTAGGATATATGGTCTCCAGTTTACATAGAGTCCAGTGCAGTTCTTTCAGGGCCGTCGGGGTATCTGCTTGAGGGGGAAGGGGGGGGGGATATACACGTCTGTGACTATAATCGAAGAGAATTCTCTTGCTAGATAATGCGGTCGGCATTTGAATGTGAGGAATTCTAGATCAGGTGAACAAAAGGACTTGAGTTCCTGTATGTTCTTATGATTATACCATGTGTCGTTAATCATAAAGGCACACACCCCCATCCGTCTTCTTACCAGAGAGATGTTTGTTTCTGTCAGCGCGATACGTGAAGAAACCGGGTGGCTGTAGCTAGAGTGAGCCATGTTTCCGTGAAACAGAGAATGTTACAATCTCTGATGACTCTCTGGAAGGCAACTTGTGCCCTAATTTCGTCCACCTTGTTGTCTAGAGCTTGGACCTTGGCGAGTAATATGCTCGGACGCGGTGGATGGTGTGCTTGCCTTCTAAGTCTGACCAGTAGGCCACTCTGTCTGACTCTCCTGCGGCGACTGCGTTGTTTTTGGCCGGCCTCTGGGATGAGATCCCATGTTCAGGGTGCAGGTCCGAACAAAGGATTCGCTTCAGGAAAGTCATAATGTTGGTAAATTGACGTAGCTTTTATATCCAATAGTTCTTCCCAGCTGTATATAATAACACTTGGGCTAACAATGTAAGAAAGTGGATGTCATCCTCAAGTGGGAGGATAAACACACAAGTACACCACAGAGTACAAGTAAAAATTGTTTAAGCACAATGTAATTACTAGGTGTTAAATGGGATTACGCTAGTCAATACTTACTTGTAATTAATGCATACTTACATAGTACATTACCCATCCTGACAATCTGGCCCTAATTGCAAACCTTCTGGAAGCAACATACAAGTGAGAAAATAAACACACTAGTACATGACAAAGTACATATAATATCTGCATACGTACAAAAGCATTGTCGCTAGTTGTAACACAGGATATACCTGTGTAGAGTTAAGTGTAACTTTAAAGTTACCTATGAGCTATTTCTATATAATTACCTACTACTCATTACCAAGTCAAAATACCTACAAACAAAAGGTGAGCTTCTCCATTAGTCAACATTATTGCAACATGTAACAAGACCTTACATTTCTTTGAAAATTACAAGATGAAACAAAGATATAGACCTACTCAATAACATAAACCTAACTATTATAGTGGTGGTGAGTAGTAGTCTAGGGGTGCATTCCTAAATTCCAAAAAATCTACTCCAATTTCAGAGCATTCATACAGCTAAAGCTTCCAGTGTGCGCTCAGAACGCTCCGAGAGCGAAACACTTTGAATTTAGCAACCGACAATCTGACAAAGCTCTGTATTTAGGAACTGCCAGAGCTGAGCGCACTCTGGATTGTCTTTTTCTTCCCTTTTTAACATGACAAGTAACAATGGAAATCATCAACTCAATCTCTGTCTTCATCTGTTTCTTTGTTGTAAGCATTTCCCCAACCTGTAGTCTGAAACCTTGTGGTATTAAAGAAGATTGTAGCTATGACAACTTTCATGACCCTATACTAGTTATCATCAGAATGATTTCTATATGTTAGGTATGCTACTTAGCTAGTTGTTGTGTTCTCCCGCTAGCAATAATAGTGCTTGCTAACACTATTAACACATAACTATTTGCCATCTTTAGTTAAGTAGCTGGTCAGGGTTAGAAAACTAGCTTGCGAATCCCCAAAAAACACAACAGATTGCATGGAAAGTGTTTTCTGTAGATGGTAACTAACATTAACTAGCTAGCTAAAGTTAGTTTGTAAGTTTGTAGCTCTAACAAAAATGCCAGAAAAACAAACGTTGGCTAGTTAAATAACTGTAGCTATCTAGCTAACACAAGGCTAGCTAGCTGGCAAATGCTAACTAGCTAGTTAACTACCTGTGTTAATTTGTTCAGCAAAATGAATGTATACATATTGCATGTAAAACTTACTTTCTGTCTCCTGTGTTAACGTGTGTGTCTTGTCTACAACACTTTGTTTATTTTGCAGCAATCTCCCATGTCTAGATTTTGCACACTGATGAGAATGTCAGTGTCAACCAATTTGGGCCCTTTCAAAGCCGTAGTAATTTCGAGCATGTAGTACAGATGGGTAAATGTTGACATGATGCCTTAAAGGTGCGCTATGTGGAATAGTTCACCTAATTTCAATTTATGTAGAGAATCATTGTAATGTAGAGAATCATTGTACCATCTAAACCGCTGTTAGATGGTGCAATAACAAACAATATTGTATTTTAAACTTTTTGAAGCTGGTTTACAAAACCAAAAGTAAAAGACGTGAAAACGAACCTTAAGAACAGGAAGCATAGAAATAGCGCACATAGAACAGATCTACTGCTTCTTAGACTTGCTTTCAATGTGAATGACAGATATATAACTCACATTTCTATGGGAAGTTGGTCAAGTCACCCAGAATGTTACATATTCCAGCCTTAATTACTTGGATAAATATCTAATTGCACTGATGCATCCAATGACATATATAAACCCTGGATTGCTGATGCTGTATATTGGCCATTGAGAGGCTTTGAAACCACCTGTAGGCCATATTGGCACGACCTAGTATTAGTGGTGGGAAAAGTACCCAACAATCATACTTGAGTAAAAGTAAAGATACCTTAATAGAAAACAACTCAAGTAAAATCACCCAGTAAAATACTACTTGAGTAAAAGTATAAAAGTATTTGGTTTAAAATATACTTAAGTATCAAAAGTAGAAGTATGAATCGTTTCAAATTCTTTATATTAAGCAAATCAGATAGCACCATTTTATTTGTTATTTATTTATTTACAGAAAGCCACTGGCACACTCCAACATTCAGACATAATCTACAAACGAAGCATGTGTGTTTAGTGAGTCCGCCAGATCAGAGGCAGTAGGGATGACCAGGGATGTTCGGTTGATAAGTGCGTGAATTTGACTATTTTCCTGTCCTGCTAAGCATTCAAAATGTAACCAGTACTTTTGGGTGTCAAGGAAAAAGTACAATATTAAGGAATGTAGTGAAGTAAAAGTAGTCAAAAATAGAATTAGTAAAGTAAAGTAAAGATATCCCAAAAACGACTTAAGTGGTACATTAAAGTATTTTTTACTTAAGTACTTTACACCACTGCCTAGTAGGATAATCCCTCCATAGGAATGAATGGAATTCTACAGTCTTTCAATTAAATGTTTCAAGGACAAAATACTTTTTTTACATGGAATAAGAGTTTGTCTTATGAAAATGTTAAGTGCATTTATAAACCATTATTCAACCGAGCTTAATAGGCTTTATTAATGTGTCTAATTAATTATGCGTCGTCCACTAATTCCAAGGTAATGTACAGAACGACTGCGTTTATCCCTTACTTATTATTTTTTTTAAATTCCTCAAGCTCTGTCAAGTTGATTGTTAATCATTGCTAGACAGCCATTTTCAAGTCATGCCATAGACTTTCAAGACAATTTAAGTTAAAAGTGTAAACTAGGCCACTCAGGAACATTCAAATTCATCTTGGTAAGCAAGTCCAATGTAGACTTGGCCTTGTGTTTTAGGTTATTATCCTGCTGAAAGGTAAATTTGTCTGTGCTTAGCTGTATTCCCTAGTCCTTGCTGATGACAAGCATACCAATAACATGATGCAGCCACCACCATGCTTGAAAATACGGAGAATGGTACTCAGTGATGTGTTGGATTTGCCTAAAAAAATAACTTGGTATTCAGGATTTAAAGTTAATTTCTTTGCCACCTTTTTTGCAGTATTATTTAAGTGCCTTTTTGCAAACAGGATGCATGTTTTGGAATATTTATATTCTGTACAAACTTCCTTCTTTTCACTCTCTCATTTAGGTTCGTTTTGTAGAGTAACAACAATGTTGTTGATCCATCCTCAGTTTTCTCATATCATGCCCGTTCAACTCTGTAACTGTTTTAAAGTCAACATCCGCCTCATGGTAAAATTCTTGACAGGTTTCCTTCCTCTCCGGCAACTAGGTTAGGAAGGACGCCTGTATCTTCGTAGTGACTGGGTGCATTGATACACCATCCAAAGCCTAAATAATAACTTTACCATACCCAAAGGGATATTTACACATCTACCAATTGGTGCCCTTCTTAATCTGTGCTTGAAATTCACTACTTGATTGAGGGACCTTACAGATAATTGTATGTGTGGGGTAGTTATTAAAAAATCATGTTAACCACTATTGTTGAACACGGAATGAGTCCATGCAATTTATTATGCGATTTGTTAAACACATTTTTACTCCTGAATTGATTTAGTCTTGCCATAAATAAGACTCAAAACCTTTCCTGTGGACTTAGGGACATTGGTCACTCAACAGTACAAATCGGGTCAAATCCTGATGGGGAGTGTCTGAGGACTGACTAAGTGTATCTCTTTCTGTTTACTAAACACTGGTTTCTCATGAGATTACAGATTATTCAGGAAGGTGGTATGTGTGAGTGTGAGTGTGTGTGTCTTCCATGTCAGCTCCTGATGCAACGGTTCAGACGACCTCTCTTTATCTCGGCTACAGTGTCTGGGCTGAGGAAAGGTTACAAGCACTGCAGCACTGCTGGAGTCATCATCAGGCTGGTAATTCAAACCTGCTGTTTTAAGGGCACACACAGGCACGCGACTGGAATGGGGTCAGAGGTAGAGGGGTGGGTGGGTGGGGGGGGTATCTAATCTTAAATTAACTGCGCTGGAGTGCTTTGTGGGGAAGATCAAAGGAGCGTTTGTAGTCCAGCTATTGTCCACCATCTCTGGGGGTAGATTGGTTTTTAAAGAGGGGCAAAAGCCACTGCACCTATAGGGTGGGGTAGTGGGTTATCGGTCAAGGCTGTGTGCTATCTGCACTGAAGTGCCGGTGAAGTTGATCAAAGCTAGCAGAGAACAATTAGTCAACAATCTGCAAGAAGATGATGGAATTCTCGGAAGGTGAGGACTTCTAATATGTCTTGTCGTCTGTGCTATAATTGTTGATAGATGAGTATTTGCAAGAATTGACTCCATATTCGTAAGTCTTTATATGATGTATTGCAGTAGATAGTGTTAAACCAATATTGTTGAATCAGCTGAATAAATATTCCGTTTTATTTGATGACTAATCCAAATCAAAGAAGAGGCCACAAAAACAATCATGTGAGTAGAGAAAACTTTGCCAATTTCACAAAGACCTGCTGATTCCAATTGTGTTTTACATGACTTGGGTTACAACCCCTCTTCCTCACCCTGGCCCACCTACAGAATAAGAAACTGTAAAAATTGAACTCTGATAAATCATCCTTATGCCATGTGCTCTCTCCATCCTCCGTGGTCATTCTGGGAATGGCTGTGGAACGCCGGTATACTGTAGGAAATCTGGGATTGGAGTGTAATGGATTGTTGTGCTGGGAATAAGGCTGGGATAGAATGTAACATTCTGAGACAAGGCTCTGATATATTGATTTATAGAAGCTGTGGAATATATTCCAACGAGTGGGAGCCCAACACAAGGCAATAATTAATCTCAGTCAACCCAACAGATAGTTTGAGATATTTTACCTCCACCCAGAGAGTACCCTCATTGTGATGAACATGGGGTTTGAAGCTTTCCAGTAATAAATACAGACTGAGTGTACAAAACATTAGGAACACCTTCCTAATACAGAGTTGCACCCCCTTTTGCTTTCAGAACAGCCTTGATTCGTCGAGGCATGGACTCCACAAGGCGTCAAAGGGTTCCACAGGGACGCTGGCCCATGTTGACTCCAATGCTTCCTGCAGTTGTGTCAAGTTGGCTGAGAGTGGACCTCTACTCTGACTAGTTCGCTCCATCTCATCCCACAGATGCTCAATTGGATTGAGATCTGGTGACTGGGCAGGCCACTGCAGTAAGCTGAATTTACTGTAATGTTCTTGGAACCATTTCTGGATAATCCTAGCCTTGTGGCATGGGGCATTATCCTGCAGATGGATACACTGCTGCCATGAAGGGATGCACCTGATTGGTAATGATGTTCAGATATCCCGTGGCATGCAAACGTTGCTCCACTTTTATCAAGGGAACCAAGGTGTGCCATGAAATCACACCCCGCACCATCACCACCACCAGCCTGCAATGACCCATTTTCTACCAATGGCTGGATGTCATTTGGGTGGTGGACCATTCTTGATACACAGAGGAAACTGTTGAGTGTGGGAAAACTAGCAGACTTGCAGTTATTGACAAACACAAACCGGTGTCCATACCCTGTTCAAAGGCCCTTAAATCTTTTGTTTTGCCAATTCACCCTCTGAATGGCACACACACACACACACACACACACACACACACACACACACACACACACACACACACACACACACACACACACACACACACACACACACACACACACACACACACACACACACACACACACACACACACACACACACACACACACACACACACACACACACACACACACACGTCTCAATTGTCTCAAGGTTTAAAAATCCTCCTTTATTAACCTGTCTCCTCCACTTCATCTACACTGATTGAAGTGGATTTAACAGGGGACATCAATAAGGGATCATAGCTTTCACATGGATTCACCTGATTAGTCAATGTCGTGGAAATGTTTTGTACACTCAGTATATAACTTGTGTATGATTCATCATGTACATAGATTGATTCATCAGAGATAGGATCATCTGTATTGCTAATTCTATTTTTCAGTAGAAGTAAGTCCACACGTTAAATGTTACAAATCTAGTTAGTGTTTTTTTGTAGTGATTCAGGTAAAAAAGGAAACGTAGAACTTATTTAATTTCACCACTGATGGCCTCTATAGTTACACTGCCTGGCTCGTGACTGCCACCTGTTGGAGGCACAGTTTAACTACATCCCTAACTTAACACCAACAAAGGTCAATTCACTTTGGCCCCCATCTACTGTAATTTACTATGGTCTTTCACTGAACACATGTCACTTGGCTAAAACAACACAGTCAGGTTCAATATGCTCAAAGACAAACTTTGGCCTAGTTACTAAAATCACTAGGCTTCATGAATTTGTCAACTCCTGGTCTCTTTGAAAGGGGCCAAAACTTGAAAAACTGTTAAAGAGCAGTAAAATGGTGACTGGGCTCTGTGTTTGTGTGTGAGCTACGTTTACGGCGCATGGGCCCCTAAGAGCTGTGACAAGGGAGTGTGGGTCCAGACATGCTGTCTGGAGGAGGTCCCGTCACTCATCGCCCCCGGCTTTCTGAAAGGGGAGGGAGGGGACACAGGGCTGGGGGATATCTGTGGCTGCATATGGTCCTCTGCCTCTGTCCAGTGGACCTGGGGTAGCAGGGAGGCGAATGGGTCGGTCTGTGGCTGCATATGGTCCTCTGCCTCTGTCCAGTGGGCCTGGGGTAGTAGGGAGGCGAACAGGTCGGTCTGTGGCTGCATATGGTCCTCTGGGAGACCATTGTCAGTCTGCTCATGGTCCTATAAGGTAGAAATAGGGAGGGGAAAGGTGGGGAGAGGGCTGAGTCTGCCTGGCCTGCCTATGGTCTTCTGTCTTTTTGGTGTAGTACTATAGCGAGAAAGGAAGGTTCCGTCCATTGGGGTTGGGAAGGAGAGGAACAGTCTATTTTCTTTCTGCCTGCCTACAGTCTTCTGTAGTTGATCAAGTTTTCTTTGGGCCATGGTTAGAAGGGGAAGGCAAGGGCTGTCCCCCGTTCCTCCTTATGGTCTTAGGACAGAACAGAGAGGGTCCACTGGTGCTGAGGTAGTGCAGAACAGAATGGGTTGTGTCCGCCTGGTCCTTTGTCCTCTAGGGTAGTGGGGATGATAGAGGGTTGTCACTGTGCCTGCCTTCAATTTTCTGTCCACTGAGTAGCGGGAGTCCACAGGGCCCTGCTCTTTACCCTAGTAGAAAACTGGAGACAAGCCAGATACTGTGAAACAGTTCCACAAGTTACTCACATGTCAGAGCACGTGTGTGTGTGTGTGTGTGTGTGTGTGTGTGTGTGTGTGTGTGTGTGTGTGTGTGTGTGTGTGTGTGTGTGTGTGTGTGTGTGTGTGTGTGTGTGTGTGTGTGTGTGTGTGTGTGTGTGTGTGTGTGTGTGTGTGTGTGTGCATGCGCATGAGTGTGTGTGTGAGAGAGAGAGTCTGTGTCACACTTGATGCCCATTAGAAGTCATGTCATATCCTGCATTAGGAAGATTTAACTGGAGACAGGAAAGTCCCCATGGAACTCAAAACTAAATGGAAAGATATGTTGCACTTCAATTAATACTTAACCTGACCTTGGCTGACTCCTCAGATAAACACGCTACATAGCAGCCAGATGACAGTATAATGTACAGCGTCATTCAGCTTCACATTCATTTGGCTGCTAACTGCAGTCCATGAACAGTCAGTCATAAACATAATCTGTTCTGACACTGATCTATAATTGTAGCAGTTTTACCACACTTTCAGTCTGCCCCCAATGTGGAAATTCCTTTTTCCTGTTTAACACCAGATGGCCCCACAGTACATCGTATTAGACTAAAGGATCTTTGAGGGATGAAAGTCAAGTCACCGTACTACTACAAAGTCACTAACCCTCAAGCTATTTCCAAAATTCTAAAGAAACACAACACCATAAGTGATTATGCCACATGGTGTCTTAAAATGGGTATGCATTTACATATTGTGCATAGAGATAGCACCCGGGGAGGCAATCACGTTAGAATGTGTGTCACAGCAGAACGTGAAATTGATCCTGAAAACATCTGCATGAAAAAAAGGTGTTGGTGTGTTTGGTGTTTCTAAAGCTGTTATGTGTGTGTGTGTGTAGGGGGGGGGGATATAGTCTTAAAGGGACATTTCCCTGCTGATCTTTCACTGCATGTCCATTAACCCTATCAGTCCCAAGAACCCACTTCTCATTTATCTGACTTTCATTTATTTGCATGTCCAACACTCATATTTAGCCTCTGGAAGACCAGGGCTACAAGTAGAACACAACACAATTCGACATAAACAGTTGTATTCAAATGTCAAAAAGAAAGACAGGTCAGCCAAAGCAAAAAGCTGACAAAAACAGGATTTATATGAAGTACAGAAATGGTTTGCTCAGTGGGAAATGAATATCCAACTAATCAGTGACAACTGTGTGGAGTTTGTGACAGCAACATCGTAAGCTTATTATAGTGCTACAGACACTATGTCCTTGGATTTCCTATGATCTTCTATGTAGAGGAACCCCTTACATTCTGACGGCTCTTGTATAGCTTGTGAGAGCTTGTGAGCGTCACAGAGGAAAACGCGAGCTTTTTTTTCATAGACAGCTTTTAATAGTTTGTAGCTCAGACCATTCGTACACGCTCAAATTCCGTGGTCGGGTTCCCTTTTGTAGGGCAATGTGAACACACTCGACTACTGCAACACCGTTTCTCCAGCTATAACCCCTCACATTGGTTCTGCAAAAGAGAGAAGATGGTGATGTGCAGGTTCGCAGAAAACAACTTGTGCTGTTTTTGAATATAGATAAGCAATTGATAAGGATGCACAGAGATAACAAAATATGTAAGGCGTTTAGTACTGACACGATGTGCAGATTATTTGCTTGCAATATAGGCTAACAGGTTCACGCTGTTTATTCTATTGTGGAGTTTAAATAGTGTGAGAAGACAACATATTTGGTGAATCAATGCTAGCGCTTAAAGGGGCATTGGGTGTACAATTTTCAATTACAGTCTTAATTTAATCTGCATTTATTCTGCTCTTTATTATTTACTATTATGTCTTCACCTTTTAACTAAATGCAATCGATTCGCTTCCAAAATGTAAGTAGGTATATCGAGCTGTCCGATAACACGTTCTGATGAAGTAGCTTGTCCCGCACAAACCCATAGTGCATTGAGTGAACATTGGAAAAATACCTTGTCCACAAAATAGGTGAAGTGAACTGGCAAAAGAGTTGAGTCCTCAGTCAAAGCCAAGGTCAATGTCAATACAAAGAGAAGTGAGTTCTTAAGCTGTTTTTTATTTGACCGCAAGAGTTCACTTGGATGTAACAACTACCAGCAAGCACGGGCTGCTGAGGTAACATTTCTTCGGTTATCTTACTTAGAAGTTGAGCAGAGGTAACGTGGCTAACTTATCTAGCTAGCTAACAAGCTAGCGATCTACATGTGTTTATCTAAACCAAAATCGAGCTATCTTTCCCCTTATGAAAAAGATAAAGGGAAAGGAGGATACCTAGTCAGTTGTTCAACTGAATGCATTCAACTGAAATGTGACTTCCGCATTTAACCCAACCCCTCTGAATCGGAGACGTGCGGGGGGCTGCCTTAATTGACATCCATGTCATCGGCGCAGGGAACAGTATAACTGCAGTTAGAGTGCAGTATAATTGCATTATGCTGCATATACTGCTTCCAAATAACACTTTTATTTACAGCAGTAAGTTAGAGTGCCGGTATAAATGCAGTTCAGCTGCAGTACACTGCAATTATTCTGCAATTACAAAATACCACAGTCGACAGCAGCTAGTGCACTTTTACTGCAGTTTCAAAACTGCAACCGTTTTTTTGTAAGGCTCAAAATACGCTGGTTGAAAAATCCAAAGCAAATTAGTGTAATTAGCCAGCTGCTATCTGGCAATCTGATTTTCTAACTTTGCAAGCTTACATAAGGTCACGTTAGCTAAGGTCTACTGGACCATATCTAAACGTTAGCTAGCTAATTAACTACTGCAGAGGGTAACGTGACTAGCCTACGTGTTCTATTTACAGAGTCCGATCCCATCAACATCTGCAGTGGCAACAACATCAAGCTTAGCACCAGGAACTAGTGTAAGTCACCTTTGCTAATTCCTTCCATGACTCCACGATGAGCAAATAAGCATATGGCGCTAAGAATAAACACGTCCGTGTTTTGTTGTCGTAGTTGGTGTGTTTATAAGTAGGCTACAACTTCTCCTGTAGTTCTCTGTATTATGGAGGCTTAGTTGATTGTTCATGCAAAAGCAGAGTTATTATTAAGGAGGGGATGGTGGTGATGACTGACTGGTGTCTGAAGGTTGGAATGCATGATCTATTGACAAGAGGTGGATGGGTGGGTATAGTACTGTGTTTTAGTGTCTATTGATGGGGACAAAGTGTTGGCTAATCACTGACTAGTGTACATCCTACAGTCTAATCCTCCTACTGCTGCTGCTGCTGATGATGATAATGACGCTGATGACCTTGACACCAGCTTTAGTAGTACAGATCCTGTAGACCTATTGGATGAAAGCTCAATACCCTGCCCTGAACTTTAGTCACTGTCACTAGCCAGCAACCACCCGGTTACTCAACCCTGCACCTTAGAGGCTGCTGCCCTATGTACATAGACATGGGACACCGGTCACTTTAATACTGCTTACATACTGTTTAACCCACTTCATACACACTATATATACAAAACTATGTGGAAACTATGCGGAAACCCTTTCAAATGAGTGGATTTGGCTATTTCAGCCACACCCGTTGCTAACAGGTGTACAAAATCAAGCACACAGCCTTGCATATCCATAGACAAACATTGACAGCAGAATGGCTCACAGAACGGTACCGCGAGTGCTGAAGCGTGTAGCGAGAACCAATTGGCTGTCCTCGGTTGCAACGCTCATCCCCGAGTTCCAAACTGCCTCTGGAAGCAACGTCAGCACAGGAAGTGTTTTTTTTTTCGGGAGCTTCATGAAATGGCTTTCCTTGGCAGAACAGCCGCACACACGCCTCAGATCACAATGCGAGAAGCGAAGCGTTGGCTGGGGTAGTGTATAGCTTGCCACCATAAGACGCTAGAGTAGTGGAAACGCATTCTCTGGAGTGATGAATTACGCTTCACCATCTGTCAGTTCAACGGACGAATCTGCGTTTGGCGGATGCCAGGAGAACGTTACCTGTCTGAATGTATAGCGCCAACTGTAAAGTTTGGTGTAGGAGGAATAATGGTCTGGGGCTGTTTTTCATGGTTCGGGCTAGGCCCCCTTAGTTCCAGTGAAGGGAAACCTTAATGCTACACCATACAATGACATTCTAGATGATTCTGTGGTTCCAACTTTGTGGCAACAGTTTGGGGAAGGCCCTTTCCTGTTTCAGCATGACAATGCCCCCGTGCAAAAAGCAAGGTCCATACAGAAATGTTTGTTGAGATCGATGTGGAATAACTTGACTGGCCTGCACAAAGCCCTCACCTCAACCCCATCGAACACTTTTGGAATAAATTGGAACCCCGTCTGCGAGCCATATCAGTGCCTGACATCACTGATGCTCTTGTGGCTGAATGGAAGCATGTCCCCACGGCAATGTTCCAACATCTAGTGGAAAGCCTTGAGAGAAGAGTGGAGCTGTTATAGCAGCAAAGGGGAACCAACTCTATGTTAATGCCCATGATTTTCAGATGTTCGACCAGCAGGTGTTCACATGATTTTGGTAATGTAGTGTATATATACGATACCGTTCAAAAGTTTAGTTCACTTAGAAATGTCCTTGTTTTTTAAAGAAAAGCACATTTTTTGTCCATTAAAATAACATCAAATTGATCAGAAATACAGTATAGACATTGTTAATGTTGTAAATGACTTGTAATTGGAAACGGCAGATTTTTCTATGGAATATCTACATAGGCGTACAGAGGCCCATTATCAGCAACCATCATTCCTGTGTTCCAATGGCATGTTGTGTTAGCTAATCCAAGTTCATCATTTGAAAAGGCTAATTGATCATTAGAAAACCATTTTGCAATTATGTTAGCACAGCCGAAAACTTTTTTTCTGATTAAAGAAGCAATAAAACTGGCCTTCTGTAGACTAGTTGAGTTTCTGGAGCATCAGCATTTGTGGGTTCAACTACAGGCTCAAAATGGCCAGAAACAAATAACTTTCTTCTGAAACTCTTCAGTCTATCCTTGTTCTGCGAGAAATTGCCAAGAAACTGAAGATCTCGTACAACGCTGTGTACTACTTCCTTCGGAGAACAGCGCAAACTGGCTGTAACCAGAATAGAAAGAGGAGTGGGAGGCTGCGGGGCACAACTGAGCAAGAGCACAAGTACATTAGAGTGTCTAGTTTGAGAAACAGGTGTCTCACAAGTCCTCAACTGGCAGTTTCATTAAATAGTACCCGCAAAACACCAGTCTCAACGTCAACAGTGAAGAGACGACTCCGGGATGCTGGCCTTCTAGTTAGAGTTCCTCTGTCCAGTGTCTGTTCTTTTGCGCATTTTAATATTTTATTTTTATTGGCCAGTCTGAGATATGGCTTTTTCTTTGCAACTCTGCCTAGAAGGCCAGCATCCAGGACTCTGCTCTTTACTGTTGACATTGAGACTGGTGTTTTGCGGGTACTATTTAATGCCAGTTGAGGACTGTTTGTCAAACTAGACACTCTAATGTACTTGTCCTCCTGCTCAGTTGTGCACCGGGGCCTCCCACTCCTCTTTCTATTCTGGTTAGAGCCAGGGTAAATGGGTCAACCTAGATATCCTGCAATATCGTGGCAGATAGGAACATCATTGAGACAATGGTTCAATGGCTTTATTGAACAAGGACCACCATATCTACTCACTGCTAGTGTGATCATGCAATCGGCAAAACACAAAGGCCACAATAATTTGTACAAAAACATGACTCCATACATTGTTAGATCAGACAACCGGCTCAATCAACCAATGATGTCATTGGTTGAACTTTTCCGGTGAGAAAAATATATAATACCACTATGGTGCACAATTATGCCTTAAACATCTCTCATCACTCATAATTATGTAGGGAGACAGGAAAAACACCCCAAATAGTGTCAAGGGGTGAAGTTTCCCTTCAAGCATCATTGTATATAATTGTATATGCATGTTTATATGGTACAACTGGAATTGAAAGAAATGATAAATATCTCTCTCTCCGCCCTCTAGCAGTGTAATTGTGTGTACGCTACACTATTTCCCTGTGAAAAGAGTAGAAACAATCTGGTGACCTGCAAAAGGGATGTTGTAACCTTATACTTTAAAAATATATCTATTTTGTATCTTCAAAGTGGTAGGCAAATCAAACTGTTGTGTAAATCAAATTATATAACCCCCCCCCCCCCACAAAACAATATATTTTAAATCCAGATTGTAAAATTGCCAAGGGGGTGAAAACTTTTGCAAGCCACTGTATGTACTCATTCATTGTCTGTCATTAAGATTCCTCACCTTTATCCCTGGTAGCCCCGGGCGTCCCTGTGGTCCAGCTGGACAGGCAGCAGGCCACTGCAAACAAAGAGAAATACACAGGCATTACATTATCACTACACCTGCAAGGGGCTCACCTCCTATTCGATAGCTACTGCCCGAAGAACACCTAAGCTACCAATTTTCCACATGCAGGTTTGTCAGAATTAAATGACAGCAACAACAACGGTTGTTAAAAAAGAAGGAAAAAAATAAAGAAAAAGAAGTGTGAATTAAGCTGAAGTGTAGTTATTGCAGCAACATTCGGCTCTGAAGCACTTAGTCCAGGGCTCTCCAACCCTGTTCCCGGAGAGCTACTGTCCTGTAGGTCTCCACTCCAACTCTACTCTAGCACACCTCTAGCTGGTTGATTAAACTGAACCAAGTTAGTTATAAATGGGGGTTGGGGCGAAAACTTAAGGGAGTTTAGCTCTCCAGGAAAATGTTTGGAGACCCCTGACCTAGCAGACCCTGTGAAAGATGGTTTAACCATATGAAAGATGGTTTAACCATGTGAAAGATGGTTTATCCCTGTGAAAGATGGTTTATCCCTGTGAAAGATGGTTTATCCCTGTGAAAGATGGTTTATCCCTGTGAAAGATGGTTTAACCTGTGAAAGATGGTTTATTTATTTATTTTGTATTTAACCAGGTAGGCCAGTTGAGAACAAGTTCACATTTACAACTGCGACCTGGCCAAGATGAAGCAAAGCTGTGCGACACAAACAACACAGAGTTACACATGGAATAAACAAACATACAGTCAATAACAATAGAAAAGTCTATATACAGTGTGCGCACATTAAGTAAGATTAGAGAGGTAAGGCAGTAAATAGGCCATAGCGGCCAGAGGTCCGGACAGCAGGCCCTCCGATTTGACACACGGAACCCTGTCAGAGAAGTAGTTGGTGAACCAGGCGAGGCAGTCATTTGAGAAACCAAGGCTGTTGAGTCTGGCGATAAGAATGCGGTGATTGACAGAGTCGAAAGCCTTGGCCAGGTCGATGAATACGGCTGCACAGTATTGTCTTTTACCGATGGCAGTTATGATATCGTTTAGGACCTTGAGAGTGGCTGAGGTGCACCCATGACCAGCTCGGAAACCAGATTGCATAGCGGGGAAGGTACGGTGGGATTAGAAATGATCGGTGATCTGTTTGTTAACTTGGCTTACGAAGACTTTAGAAAGGCAGGGTAGGATAGATATAGGTCTGTAACAGTTTGGGTCTAGGGTGTCTCCCCCTTTGAAGAGGTGGATGACCACGGCAGCTTTCCAATCTTTAGGGATCTGAGCCAATACGAAAGAGCGGTTGAACAGGCTATTAATAGGGGTTACAACAATTGCGGCAGATATTTTTAGAGAGGGTCCAGTGTTTACGTGCTGGTCAAGGGCAGTGAGGTCTGGAGTGAACCAAGGGCTATATCTGTTTTTAGTTCTACATTTTTTTAATACTTATATGACTATGGGTGATACTGTAACTTTTATACTACTCTATAGACGTCATGTCATATTGCAGATATATAGTCAGTGACGGCACATTAACTTTGCATAAACACTATAACCTACAATGCAATGCTTCTTGGGACTTATATCTTATTTGATGTTTGGGAATGCTGGTGAGGAACGGTGAATGTCAGTACTGAACAATGTGCAGCTTTTTGGGTGTGAGGAACACATTACACGACTGCCACAGAAGAAACAAAGAAAGGCAATTCCCTATTCACATGAGTATGAGAGTTGCTATGGTTACCGCGCTACAGTACAACAATGACTGACAGATTTAATATGACTAAGAAAGTATCCAGGAAGGCTGTACCTGATAATTATCACAACACCCCGTCCAGCTGTCAAATCCAGCCGTCAGTTTACTGTAAATCAACTCTCAAAATTACCCTTCACATTCCCTGATCAATCAAGTCCATCGTAATAAAGAGGCCTAGGCTGTGGAAAGACTCAGAGACATAGAAACCCCCACGTCCTGCACATTCCCCACATTCATCCCCCAGCGTTCCCAAATGTCTCTTTTGGAGGTTTGGAGGCTTGTGTGAGCCCCTGCCAGCAGTACCGCTTCCATACAGCGCTCCGTAAATATTTGCACTCGGACGCAGCCAAGTTGACTTAACGCGGCGCACGATGTTCCCAGAGTAGGGCATCAGTGAGAGGCTTGGGTTTCAGGCAGCACTGAGCACCTCTTGTCCCGCCATCTTACGCCAAGGGAGTCATTCAACACGGACAGACATCCCTGGCGAAAAGGTAAATAGCCACATGAGAGAGCGCTGTGGTTTTCTCTCTGTGGAGGCAGACACTGACACACGTACTCTACTATGATGGTCTGGTGGCGTGCTGTCGATGAGCAGAGATAAGAGCATTCTGGGTAGGGTGCCGGGTGGACACAGAGAATAACAGGAAGGACTGTTTCACTGGGCACAGACATCAATTCAACGTCTATTCCACGTTGGTTCAATGTAAATTAATTTAAATGATGTGGAAACAACGTTGATTCAGCCAGTGTGTGCCCAGGGGGTTTAAAAGCGCTGTTCTTCGTTCAATTTTGTTTTGGAGTGTGCTTCTAGTGACAGAGCACGTATCTAACCAACCTGGACTCAGAGGAAGCCATCAACATAGTAAAGGTTAATCTGGCCCTAATCTATGGATTTCACATGACTGGGAAAGCAGATATGCATCTGTTGGTCACAGATATCTTCATAAAAAGGTAGGGGCGAGGATCAGAAAACCAGTCAGTATCTGGTGTGACTCCCATTTGCCTCATGACGTGTGACACATCTCCTTTGCATAGAGTTGATCAGGCTGTTGATTGTGGCCTGTGGAATGTTGTCCCACTCCTCTTTAATGGCTGTGCGAAGTTGCTGGATATTGGTGGGAACTGAAACATGCTGTCGTACACGTCGATCCAGAGCAAACATGCTGAATGGGGGAGATATCTGGTGAGTATGCAGGCTGGGCAATTTTCAGCTTCAAGGAATTGTGTATAGAGCCTTGCGACAATAGGGCCGTGCATTATCATGCTGAAACATGAGGTGATGGTGGCGGATGAATGGCACGACAATGGGCCTCAGGATCTCGTCACGGTATCTCTGTGCATTCAATTTGCCATCGATAAAATGCTATTGTTTTCATTGTCCATTGCTTCTGCCTGCCCATACCATAATTCCACAGCCACCATGGGGGACACTCTGTTTGTTCACAACGTTGACATCAGCAAACCACTCGCCCACACGACGCCATACATGCTGTCAGCCATCTCCACGGTACATATGAAACCAATATTCATCATCAAAGGTGAGCTTTTGCCCACTGAAGTAGGTAGCGACGCCGACGTGCAGTCAGGTGAAGACCCTGGTGAGGATGACGAGCACGCAGAGGAGCTTCCCTGAGATGGTTTCTGACCGTTTACGGACAATTCTTCTGTTGTGCAAACCCACAGTTTCATCTGCTGTCCAGGTGGCTGGTCTCAGATCCCGCAGGTGAAGAAGCCGGATGTGGAGGTCCTGGCGTGGTTCCACATGGTCTGTGGTTTTGAGACCAGTTGGACGTACTGCCACATTCTCTAAAATGACGTTGAAGTCGTTTTATGGTAGATAAATTAACATTCAATTCTCTGGCAACAGCTCTGGTGACATTCCTGCTGTCAGCATGCCAACTGCTCACTCTCTCAAAACTTGAGACATCTTTGGCATACTGCACATTCTAGTGTGGCCTTTTCTTGTCCCAATCACAAGGTGTACCTGTGTAATGACCATGCTGTTTAATCATGTTATTTGTTTGCCACACCTGTCAGGTCGATTGATTATCCTGGCAATGGAGAAATGCTCACCAACAGGGATGTAAATGAATTTGTGCACAAAATTTGAAAGAAATAAGCGCTTTGCGCATACGGGAAATGGATCTTTCATTTAAGCTCATGAAACACGGGACCAAGACGTTTCATGTTGCGTTAATATTTTTGTTTAGTATGGTATGTATACGTTTTTGGATGTCCTTTTTGTATGATGAATATTTTTTATTAATAATATCTGTACAACATATCACAGTAACCAAACACCAATAAACAAAAGACCACATGTAAACACATGAAAACGTTGATCTCTCTCCTCCTAAATTGACAAAAAATGTAAATACAAATGTTGCATATATGGGAGGGCAGCAAAAAAACTTTAAAGAACAAGAAATAAATAGGTAATTAATATCATGAAATGGTAGAGTTAGACTCATGATAAAATCGCCAGCAATTTCTCATTAGGTACATTACTGGTATTACAGTAAATGTACATATTATTGATTTTGTATAAATAACTTTGTATCAATGTGATTAGTATTAATTAGATAACATTTTCCCCTGGTTCAGTTTACTCCAAGACAACTTCAAACTTGGACAATTATTTTCACATTCCTTTAGATTCCCATTTACATTTGCAGTCATATTTTTCAAATTTCACAGTGGTCATTGACAGTTTGAGCCATTCTTCAAATGACGGCAAGTGCTCTTCTTTCCAATGCCTTGAAATGACCCTTTTAACAATGAGAGTTAGTGACCTTTGCATGGAAGCGTTTGGTGTATTTTCTGGGAAGTTCATTCTCAGCAAGACAGAGGCTGCATTTGTATGTAATCCCATTCCTATTGCTCCTTGAAGTAGAGAGAATATTATTTTCCAATTTGATTCCAATTTAGGACACAACATATGAACAAGCCCAGCATCATCTTATTTACAGTGTATTTGGAAAGTATTCAGACCCCCTGACCTTTTCCGTATTTTGTTACTTTACAGCCTTGTTCTAAAATAGATTAAATAAAAACCTGTTTTCACTTTGTTATTTTGGGGTATTCTGTGTAGATTGATGAGGACAATTTTGTATTTAATCCATCCATACTGTCACGACCTCCGCCGAAGTCGGTCCCTCTCCTTGTTCGGGCTGCGTTTCGGCGGTCAACGTCACCGGCCTTCTAGCCATCGCCGATCCACTTTTCATTTTCCATTTGTTTTGTCCTTGTCTTACACACCTGGTTTCATTCCCCCAATTACTTGTTCATTATTTAACCCTCTGTTCCCCCATGTTTGTTTGTAAGTGATTGTTTGTCTGTAATACGGTCCGTTATTGTGGGCTCCATTTATTGTGTTGTATTTGTGAATATTTTAGTAAATTACGTTATTTACTCATCTGCTGTCCTGCGCCTGACTCCTCAACACTAGCTACACACAGGCACTATTACACATACCTTAATTACATAAGTATTCAGACACTTTGCTATGAGACTCGAAATTGAGCTCAGGTGCATCCTGTTTCCATTTATCATCCTTGAGATGTTTCTAGAACTTGATTGGAGTCCACCTGTGGTAAATTCAATTGATTGGACACGATTTGGAAAGAAACACACCTGTCTATATAAATTCCCACAGTTGACAGTGCATGACAGAGCGAAAACCAAGCCATGAGGTCGAAGGAATTGTCCGTAGACTCTGAGATAGGATTGTGTCGAGGCACAGATCTGGGGAAGGGTACCAAAAAATGTCTGCAGTATTGAAAGTCCCCACAAAGGTCCATAATTCTAAAATGGAAGAAGTTTGGAACCACCAAGACTCATCCTAGAGCTGGCAAACTTGGCAATCGGGAGGGAAGGGCCTCGGTCAGGGAGGTGACCGAGAACCTGATGGTCACTCTGACAGAGCTCCAGAGTTCCTCTGTGGAATTAGGAGAACCTTCCAGAAGGACAACCATCTCTGCAGCACTCCACCAGTCAGGCCTTTATGGTAGAGTGGCCAGATGGAAGCCACTCCTCAGTAAAAGGCACACGACAGCCCACTTGCAGTTTGCCAAAAGACACCTAAAGGACTCTCAGACCATGAGAAACAAGATTCTCTGGTCTGATGGCCTGAATACCAAGTGTCACTCCTGGAGGAAACCTGGCACCATCCCTACGGTGAAGCATGGTGGTGGCGGCAGCATCATGCCGTGGGGATATTTTTCAGAGGCAGGGACTGGGAGACAAGTCAGGATCGAGGGAAAAATGAACGGAGCAAAGTACATAGAGATCCTTGACGAAAACCTGCACCAGAGCTCTCAAGACCTCAGACTGGGGGCAAAGGTTCACCTTCCAACAGGACAACAACCCTAAATACAGCCAAGACAATGCAGGAGTGGCTTTGGGACAAGTCTTTGAATGTCCTTGAGTGGCCCAGCCAGAGCCTGGACTTGAAACCGACTGAAAATCTCTGGAGAGACCTGAAAATAGCTGTGCAGCGGCGCTCCCCATCCAACCAGATAGAGCTTGAGAGGATTTGCAGAGAAGAATGGTAGAAACTCGCCAAATACAGGTGTGCCAAGCTTGTAGTGTCATACCCAAGAAGAGTCAAGGCTGTCATCGCTGCCGAAGGTGCTTCAATAAAGTGCTTAGAAATTAGTCTGAATACTTATGTAAATGTGATATTTCTGGGGGTTTGTTTTTATACTGTTGCAAACATTTCTTACAATCTGTTTTTGTTTCGTCATTATGGGATGTTGTGTGTAGATTGGTGAGGGGGGGGTAAACAATTTAATCAATTTTAGAATAAGGCTGTAACGCAAAAAATGTGGAAAAAGTCAAGGGGTCTGAATACTTTCCGAATGCACTGTACATCTCTCTCAAATGGTGCTATTGGTTGTAATTTTTTCCTTGTACATTTTAGGAGTCCAGTAAGATCTATTAATTATATTATACTGAACCATTTGTTAAGACTCTCTGCATATTTTAAAGCAGATTTCCCACACTTTTTCCCATAACTTCAAATATTTTCCCCATTTCTCTCTTAAGGGAAGGTGTAGTCCCCTTGTTTTGTCTTTTAAGAATTTATACACCCTAGATCTTTTATGAAATTTTCCAATTTGTTCAAATCATTTTTTAAATGTAACTGTTCTATCTGCCAATTTGACTGCCTGTACAATCTGAATTATTCTAAAATGGTTGGTAAAGCTTGTCTTATCCTTTTAGTTCATTCAGACCCATAATTGTACCATCTTTATACAAATCAGATATAGCCAATATCTCCACAATACCAGCCTGTGATTAATTTGTATGTGTGGATATTTTTTGTGTGTGGATGTCCTTCATCCAATGAATATATGTTACGAAATGCAATTGCCTACCCATCCACCTTGACCAACCACCCTTCTTATAAGTAACATTCTGTTTTATTTAACCATACCAAACGTAACATATCATACTAATTTGAGTGTCCCGGATTTACATGTACTATGTTACGTCTATTCTATGAGACCAGGCTGATCTGACTGACAGACAAGTGTAATTGAATGAATCCAAGCAACCTCATCAAGCTGAGCAAAGATGTGAAGAAGAAAACACTAACGTTGTCTGTCATTCAATGTGAAGAAAAAGGGTTCAGCGGAGTGAAAGCCTCAAATCAAAACAATGAAGACAAACAGACTTGACAGCTTGCCCAAAAGGGTTTAAAAGAAGTGACAAATGAAGACTGTACCTTGCCAGAGAAAGATAAGCTAGAGAAAGATAAGAGAATGGCAGTAAGGAAGACATGGGGTGCAGATTTAAAATGGCAAAACAGCATACGTTCCAATCAAATAAGCTTTTATTTTTTTCAAAAACACAATCCCTCTGCTCAGCTGGAATAAATGGGAGATGGGAGATGTTAACCACCTAGGGAAATTCCCATGGAGGGAATGAATCCCTGTTATTTCATGGGGAAGAGGAAACTCAGCCTACATAGAGAGTTAGAGCTGCAATCCAAGGGCCTGTTCTGTTGGAGGGGATCCAACACAGACAAGTCCTGACACCGAGGGATCTGGGCTACTAGGTCTCTTCTCCTCTTTCTTTCAATTGCTTTTTCTATTATTGATGCACTGGCTCACTTGCTCAGTCGTTCACATCCCTAGTCTTTCACTCACTCACTCACTCACTCACTCACTCACTCACTCACTCACTCACTCACTCACTCACTCACTCACTCACTGTCTATCTTTCTCTCTATCAACCATAGTGTGCTTATTAATTGCTTTGTCACTTTTCTTATCCCACTGCACTTCTTACCCCCCTCCCAGTGTATAACCTGTACAAATGTGTGGTGTGAGATGGAAATACGACTTTTGCAACTTTTCCATCGGAGAGTGGGGTCACGTTCAAGGATCAGACATTGACAACGATTCTGGAGCAATTATGGTTAAGTGCCTTGCTCAAAGACAGACTGACAGATTTTTCACCTAGTTGGCTTTGTTTATTGGTCCAACGCTTTTACCACTAAGCTACCTGCCACCCGTATCGTCTGTATTCATTTGTGGATGTCCTTTTTTAAAATTTGGGATCTTCTTTAAAAATTAATACACATACAACATATCACACTAACCAAACAACCACAAACAAAAGACCACATGTAAACACACGACAACGTTGTTCTCTCTCTTCCTAATTTGACAGTCACATTTCTATACTTTTCTTTTCTTTGCATATCACAAAAATTGAAATACAAATGTTGCATATATGGGAGGGCTGCAACGAAATTAAGAACAAAATATAAATAGGTCATTAATATTTTGAAATGGTAAAGTTAGAGTCATGATAAAATTGCCAGCAATTTCTCATTATGTACATTGTTTGTATACATTAATTCAAATCAATACCTATGAATTACATATTATAAATAACATTTTAGAACTAGCCATTTTTGGGTTACTGGTCCAACGCTCTTACCGCTAAGCTACCTGTCACCAAAAGACTAATGACTTACTGTAGTGAATTGATACTCAGGAGGTGCATGATACAGTGGCTATTGTCAACTAATCCATGCTCATTACCAGCTACAATGGACATGTTTTACTTGAAAAATCATATATTCCTCTGATAACCTTGGCTAGCTAGCTAATGGTCGCCTAGTTAGCATTAACACAAGCAAGCTAGCAATTTATGCTACTTATATTTATGCCTGTTGGACTGAACTGCAGTTTTCTCATGTTGTGGACATCCTGAAGTGTAATTATTCAATCTCACCATATAGTTTGGGTTTCCGAACTCAATCATCAAGCTTTGATCATTTGAATCAGCTATGTAGCGTTAGGGGGAGAAAAAAATGTGCACCCCTTGGGGTTCTGAAGCCCGGGTTTGGGAAACACTGTCATATAGTGTTACCCCAACACTTCTGTACAGAATCTTGTATCTTCAACATCTACTGGCTGAAGGGCACAGTTCATCAAAACTACACCTACGAGAGTGCACTTCACTTTGGCCACAAAATGGACTCCACTTCTTCCACTCTCCCCACCCTCCTCAGACAGACCTTTCTCGGTAACCCCCTCCTCTACCTCATCCACAGGAGATTGGTGGCACCTTAATTGGGGAGGTCAGGCTCGTGGTAACGGCTGGAGCGGAATGGGTGGAATGGTATCAAACACATGATTTCCATTTGTTCCATTATCAGCAGCCTCCACTAACCTCATCCCTCTCTCTTCTCACCCGTTGGGATCTTTGAAGGGCCTTTGACCACTACAGAGGACACTATGTATGACAAGTGATCTTCATCTCCCTCCATTAAGATGCCAGCCTGATGTTCTCTCCTTTCTTCCTCTATGTGTGGATTCTGCAGCACTGAGATCCTTTGATAGTCTTATCTACAGGTCCTAGTTTAATTGAAAAGCTGAATAAGGTGAGAATGATGGGTTCTATTTTGCAGAGATGACGACTCTCTCACATAGTTCCTGAAAGCAAAATTGACCATAATTGTTTCTAGTTTTAAAGGGACAATCAGCAGTTGCTACATCCATGTTTGGACTTATATACACTGCTCAAAAAATAAAGGGAACACTAAAATAACACATCCTAGATCTGAATGAATGAAATATTCTTTTTTCTATATTTTTTTCTTTACATAGTTGAATGTGCTGACAACAAAATCACACAAAAATGATCAATGGAAATCAAATTGATCAACCCATGGAGGTCTGGATTTGGAGTCACACTCAAAATTAAAGTGGAAAACCACACTACAAGCTGATCCAACTTTGATGTAATGTCCTTAAAACAAGTCAAAATGAGGCTCAGTAGTGTGTGTGTGGCCTCCATGTGCCTGTATGACCTCCCTACAACGCCTGGGCATGTTCCTGATGAGGTGGCGGATGGTCTCCTGAGGGATCTCCTCCCAGACCTGGACTAAAGCATCCGCCAACTCCTGGACAGTCTGTGGTGCAACGTGGCATTGGTGGATGGAGCGAGACGTGATGTCCCAGATGTCCTCAATTGGATTCAGGTCTGGGGAACGGACGGGCCAGTCCATAGCATCAATGCCTTCCTCTTGCAGGAACTGCTGACACACTCCAGCCACCTGAGGTCTAGCATTGTCTTGCATTAGGAGGAACCCAGGGCCAACCGCACCAGCATATGGTCTCACAAGGGGTCTGAGGATCTCATCTCGGTACCTAATGGCAGTCGGGCTGTGCGGCCCCCCAAAGAAATGCCATCCCACCCCATGACTGACCCACCGCCAAACCGGTCATGCTGGAGGATGTTGCAGGTAGCAGAACGTTCTCTACCACATCTCCAGACTCTGTCACGTCTGTCACATGTGCTCAGTGTGAACCTGCTTTCATCTGTGAAGAGCACAGGGCGCCAGTGGCGAATTTGCCAATCTTGGTGTTCTCTGGCAAATGCCAAACGTCCTGCACGGTGTTGGGCTGTAAGGCCAACCCCCACCTGTGGACGTCGGGCCCTCATACCACCCTCATGGAGTCTGTTTCTGACCATTTGAGCAGACACATGGCCTGCTGGAGGTCATTTTGCAGGGCTCTGGTAGTGCTCCTCTTGCTCCTCCTTGCACAAAGGCGGAGGTAGCGGTCCTCCTGCTGAGTTGTTGCCCTCCTACGGCCTCCTCCACGTCTCCTGATGTACTGGCCTGTCTCCTGGTAGCGCCTCCATGCTCTGGACACTACGCTGACAGACACAGCAAACCTTCTTGCCACAGCTCGCATTGATGTACCATCCTGGATGAGCTGCACTACCTGAGCCATTTCTGTGGGTTGTAGACTCCGTCTCATGCTACCACTAGAGTGAAAGCACCGCCAGCATTCAAAAGTGACCAAAACATCAGCCAGGAAGCATAGAAACTGAGAAGTGGTCTGTGGTCACCACCTGCAGAACCACTCCTTTATTGGGGGTGTCTTGCTAATTGCCTATAATTTCCACCTGTTGTCTATTCCATTTGCACAACAGCATGTGAAATGTATTATTCCTAAGTGAACAGTTTGATTTCACAGAAGTGTGATTGACTTGGAGTTACATTGTGTTGTGTTCCCTTTATTTTTTTGAGCAGTGTATGAATTATATGTACCCAATGATTCTTGAAGAACATACATTGCCTACTGAAAGTATTCACACGCCTTGGATTTTCCACATTTTGTTGTGTTACAGGCTGAAATTAAAATGTATCAAGTTGAGATTTTTGTCACTCGCCTACACACAATACCCCATAAATGTCAAAGTTCAATTATGTTTTTCAAAATGTTTACAAATTAATCAAAATTGAAAGCTGAAATGGCTTGAGTCAATAAGTATTCAATACCTGTCTTATGACAAGCCACAAAGACCAGGGAGGTTTTCCAAAGCCTCACAAAGAAATGTACCTATTGGTAGATGGGTAAAAAAATAATAATAAAGACATTGAATATCCTTTGAGCATGGAGAAGTTCGTTATTACACTTTGGATAGTGTATCAATACACCCAGTCACTACGAAGATACAGGCGTCCTTCCTAACTCAGTTGCCGGAGAGGAAGTAAACCGTCTCAGGGATTTCACCATGAAGGCAATGGTGACTTTAAAACAGTTACAGAGTTTAATGGCTGTGATAGTTGAAAACTGAGGATGGATCAACAACATTGTAGTTACTCCACTATACTAACCTAATTGACAGAATGAAAAGAGGGAAGCCTGTACAGAATATAAATATTCCAAAACATGCATCCTGTTGGAACCAGGCACTAAAGTACTGCAAAAAATACAAAGTGTTATGTTTGGGGCAAATCCAATATAACATATTAAAATTTAGACTTTAATCTACTTGAAAATCTATGACAAGACATAAAAATGGTTGTCTAGTAATGATCAACAACCAAATTGACAGAGCTTGAAGAATTCTGAAAATAATAATGGAAAAATATTGTACAATGCAGAGTGCTCTTTGCACTCTTTGCTCTCTTACCCAGAAAGACACACAGCTGTAATCACTGCCAAAGTTTATTCTAACATGTATTGACTCAGGGGTGTGAATACTTATGTAAATGAGATGTTTCTGTATTTCAGTGTCAATACATTGGCAAAAATTCCTAATAATAAAAAAAAAGTTTGAATGAATTTTGAATCCAGGCTGTAACTCTACAAAATGTGGAATAAGTCAAGGGGTATGGGTACTTTCGGAAGGCACTGTAACTTATAAATGCCTCATGAGCTTAGTTGCACTGTTGTACCCCATCAAAACCCCAATATTACCCTGCTTAGCTCCAATGTTTCTAAACAAAGTAAAAAGACAAACACTGTATAGCCTCAAAACATGGTTAAAAACTATCATTTTGATATCATGGATGGTCAGTCGTTGCATCCATAGCTCTGTCTCTGAATTAAAGAGTTTATTTCTATAGCTCCATCGCTCAGCTTTCTACCAAAACAGTGGTGTGGAATACACTTTATTATTGTTTCAACTGCTGATTGGCCCGTTTAAGGGATGCATTTGAAATGACTGTGTTTCATGCTGCAAGAGTCTCCCAATTCAGATCTGACATGACACCGTACCTTGTCAGACATGCCATCATTATAGTTTTTTTCCAACACTGTTCGTTTATATGTCAGCTACCTTACTGGGTCTTTAAAACATAGCTAGACTATATCATGCGTTCTGTGCTATCACAAAGTTGTTCATATCAACATATACTGCAGCATTGAATTCAACATTCTTACACTCCACACAACACTGCAAGGCAAGAATCCTATGCAGAAAAAAGGTTTGTAAAAGCTTCTTGTTGGCAGTGAAAACCTTCATTTGTAAAGGCGAGGCCTATTCTGCATTCCTCCATGGCTGACAACCAAATAAGACCCAAACCACCAGTGCTGGGCCAACCCTGTCAGAACAAACTCCTGGGCCACACACAGTGTTGACCAAATCTCAGACCATGCCCAATGGCCATTGCAAGTTTGATAGACATTTCCTCATTTCCACGTAACTTTCCACCATAGCAACTATATTTTCATAACATACCACCACTCAAGCTATTAAACTTCTCCCACATGCTTGTCCACTTCCCTGTAGGAGACTGCGCAAATAGAGGTGCATCCATTAGCATTTTCTATTAAACAACACATACGCATATCGGGCTTGATTATTGACGTGGTATTTAAAGGCGTACAGGCAATTGAAGAGATGACTGTTAATTACCCATAAACCAGTCTAATTGCATTCGCTATCTAATGAATAGTCAGTGAGGATAAATGGCTTGGCTCTAATGAAACTGCTCCCAGTAACCCCTGGTAGATATCATTTGGTTTTCAAAGCACAAAGTAGAGTGTGAAGTAATTCTGTAAAAAGTTCCTCTCTCACTCCGAGGTAATGTGCAGGTAAGTATTTGTGTTAACTAATGCGACAATACAATTTAGTATGCGAAAGTGACATCCATTTACTGTATGTTGTCAATTGGTTGAGTACCTATGTTTCCCTAACCTCTACACTCTGTGATGAAGCCTATAACAAAACAGAAGATGTAATATATTGAGGGTATACGTTTCAATAGCAGGAAAAGTAGTTATTCTATTTACATTTTACGTTTCAGTCATTTAGCAGACACTCTTATTCAGAGCGACTTACAATTTGTGCATCCATCTTAAGATAGGTACAGTTGAAGTCGGAAGTTTACATACACCTTAGCCAAATACATTTAAACTCACTTTTTCACAATTCCTGACATTTAAAACTAGAAAAGGTTCCCTGTCTTAGATCATTTAGGATCACCACTTTATTTTAAGAATATTAAATGTCAGAATAATAGTAGATATTTATTTATTTCAGCTTTTATTTCTTTCATCACATTCCCAGTGGGTCAGAAGTTTCCATACACTCAATATGGGTCAACTTGGGTTAAACATTTTTGGTAGCCTTCCACAAGCTTCCCACAATAAGTTGGATGAATTTTGGCCCATTCCTCCCGACAGCTTGTGTAACTGAGTCAGGTTTGTAGGCTTCCTTGCTCGCACACACTTTTTCAGTTCTGCCCACACATTTTCTATTGGATTGAGGTCAGGGCTTTGTGATGGCCACTCCAATACCTTGACTTTGTTGTCCTTAAGCCATTTTGCCACACCTTTGAAGTATGCTGGGGGTCACTGTCCATTTGGAAGACCCATTTGCGACTAAGCTTTAACTTCCTGACTGATGTCTTGAGATGTTGCTTCAATATATCCACATAATTTTCCTGCCTCATGATGCTATCTATTTTGTGAAGTGCACCAGTCCCTTCTGCAGCAAAGCACCTCCACAACATGATGCTGCCACCCCCGTGCTTCACGGTTTGGATGGTGTTCTTCTGGCAAGCCTCCCCCTTTTTCCTCCAAACATAACGATGGTCATTATGGCCAAAGAGTTCTATTTTTGTTTCATCAGACCAGAGGGCATTTCTCCAAAAAGTTGCAAACCGTAGTCTGGCTTCTCTATGGTGGTTTCGGAGCAGTGGCTTCTTCCTTGCTGAGCGGCCTTTCAGGTTATGTCGATATAGGACTTGTTTTACTGTGGATATAGATACTTTTGTACCAGTTTCCTCCAGCATCTTCACAAGGTCCTTTGCTTTTGTTCCGGGATTGATTTGCAATTTTCGCACCAAAATACGTTCATCTCTAGGAGACAGAACGTGTCTCCTTTCTGAGCGGTATGACGGCTGCGTGGTCCCATGGTCTTTATACTTGCGTACAATTGTTTGTACAGATGAACGTGGTACCTTCAGCCATTTGGAAATTGCTCTCAAGGATGAACAAGACTTGTGGAGGTCTATTATTCTTCCTGAGGTCTTGGCTGATTTTTTTATTATTCCATGATGTCAAGCGAAGAGGCACTGAGTTCGAAGGTAGGCCTTGAAATACATCCACAGGTACACCTCCAATTGACTCAAATGATGTCAATTAGCCTGTCAGAAGTTTCTAAAATGTAATTTTTTAAGCTGTTTAAAGGCACAGTCAACTTAGTGTATGCAGACTTCTGACCCACTGGAATTGTGATACAGTGAACTAGAAGTGAAAACTCTGTCTGTAAACAATTGTCGGAAAAATGACTTGTGTCATGCAATGTAGATGTCCTAACTGACTTGCCAAAACTATAGTTTTAACAAGACATTTGTGGAGTGGTGGAAAAATGACTTTTAATGACTCCAAGCTGAGTGTATTTAAACTTCCGACTGTAGCTGAGACAACAAACATCACAATCGTATCAAGTACATTTTCCCTCAACAAAGTGTTGATCAGCAAAGCGCTGACGATGGCGTGATAGTTATTTGCGGTACTCTTCAAAGAGGTCGGGTTTCTGAGATTTTCAAAAGATGGGCAGGAACCCTAGTGGAAAGCTTGTTCCACCATTGGGTTGCCAGCACAGAGAAGAGCTTTTTACTGGGCTGAGCGGGAGATCAGAGGTGGTGGAACGAAGTGCTCGGGTTGGGATGCAGGGTTTGAGCCCCAAGGTAAGCAGGTACAGTTCCCCTTGCTGCTCCGTTGGCATGTACCATGGTCTTGAAGATGATGCAGGCTCCAACTGGAAGCCGGTGGAGTGGGGTGACGTGTTAGAACTTAGGAAGGTTTAACACCAGGCGGGCTGCGACATTCTGGATAAGTTGCAGGGATTTGATGGCACCAGCAGGAAGCCCGGGCCAACAGAGAGTTGCAGTAGCCTAGATGGGATATGACAGATCTGCTCTGTTTCTGTGTGAGGAAAGGTCACACTCTCGGGATGTTGTAGAGCGTGAACCTGTAGCAGCGAGTCACTGCTTGGATGTTTGCAGAGAATGACAGGGTGTTGTCCAGGGTCACACCAAGGTTCTTTGCACTCTGGGAGGGGGGCACAGTGGAGTGTCACCCGTGATGGAGAGGTCTTGGAGTGGACAGACTTTTCTCGGGAAGAAGAGCAGCTCCATTTGTTCTAGGTTGAGCTTGAGGTGGTGGGCCGACATCTGCCAGGCACACAGAGATAAGTTTCACCACCTGGGCATTAGAAGGGGCTAAGGAGAAGAGAAGTTGAGTGTCATCCACATAGCAATAATGGGAGAGACCATGTGAGAATATGACAGAGCCGAGTGACTTCATATAAAGAGACATAAAAGGCATGTGAAATATTAGTACTAGCCTGAAATCCTGATATGAATGGTGAAATGGACTTGTTGGATTCCAAGCTAGGAGAGTCCCTCAACCTCCACAACAGCACCATCTAAAACACATGCAGCCGTATAAACCTTAATTCAAATCTTCCCATGGTTCTTTTCGCGGAGTCTATTCATAATAATAATAATAATAATAATTATTATTATTATTATTTTATTATTATTACCTAAAAAACCCTGTAGATTTCCCAGAATTTATGAGCGAGTTCCATTATGGGGTGAGGAGGCCTGAAATTGAACGGGTGTTGACCTGAAACACATATAAAACACATCTACAGCAGCATGCAGTGTCAGGTTGGTCTGACACACAGGGTTGCACAGTATGGGAGGGGGCCCAGAAGACAGGTTGTACAACCAAAGTCTACATTGCTCAAACCACTTCCCCTCCTCAACAAACAGGAAGGTATCATTACCAACCAACCAGAGTCTTGAGTGGGTTCAAAATAACCTGGTGCTGCTGATTCTCTCTCTCAATATTATTTACTCGACTCTGTCCCTCTATTTGATCTGTTTATGCTTCCTGTCACTTACTCACTTGCACAGGTGCGCACACACACACACACACACACACACACACACACACACACACACACACACACACACACACACACACACACACACACACACACACACACACACACACACACACACACACTCTTACAGGGACTTGGAACACGCATAGTGCTCCGCTGTCTTTAAAAATGATCACAAGCATCCTTTCAAAAAACACAAGCAGAGAAAGGCACGGATCTACAGGAGAAACACAGAGTTGAAGACAAGCCAAAGCTTCCTTGACACCTCAGTGGAAGGAAAATTCTGTAATCACGGTAGAAAAAAAGACGGGATGAGAGACTCAATCAAAGAAAACAAAAAAGAGTGGCTGCATTTATCATGGAGCACGACAGGTGGATTACGCCCTCATCAGCCATCGCCACGGTGATTGTGCATCATTAGGTCGTTTTTGAGATGGGCAACCAATCATGGCACATCGTTGATTGCTGGGCTCAACAAATTATGAGATACGTTTGGCTGGTTTCAAGCTGCGAGGCGCAATGTTACTCATAGTCAGTCACGCATACCACGATTTGAAGGTCACTTATAGTGAAAATGTAACAAAGGTCATCCTTGCTCAGTGACCTTGAACATACTGTATACTTATCACTATATGTATCAGCCTGTTAATACCCAAAAGGAACAATCTAGAAATCTACTGTAATAATAACTGCCTACTCAATTCAAACCCATAGGCCTAGGATACAGTATGTATAGTGTCAATCTTCTAGCCATGTCCTTCGTGTTAGCTCGCCATGGCTCTCTTCACACTCTCCCAGCCTCCCAGATCCTGAGCACTGACAGCTGTTTAATTAGGTGACAATAACATGAGTGACATAGACAGGAAAGACCATTGGCTGGCTGCTAGTGTACATGTCCACTGACATGTGGTTGAGATGGACTGACCGGGGGCTTGTAAAAGGCATGTCTTATCCTACGCCTCAGGTTGCTCAGCCACATAGCATGTTTCCAAGTTATGGGTTACCAAGGTAACTTAAGGGGAGGGAGAATAACACCACACAGCTGGTGAGAGAATGTGAGAGACAGCCAGAGAGAGAGCAAGAGAGCCAGATCAAGAGAGCGAGGGAGAGTGAGAGCAGGCCTAAGGATACAGTGATTTAAGTCTTGCGTAAACAGATACTGTAAGCATGCTTATGTCCGTGGTATGTGACCATGTTTATTTTCAGGCCAGCTGTGCTAAACTTTTTGGTGTCCCCGGTCCAATGTTGTAAAAACTTGGACATTTCTCGTAAACCAGCACAGTTTATATTCCAGATGCACCTGTAGGTAGCAGATTTCAAGAGAATAGTTTTCCATCTAATGTGTGGTTCCTTTATATACTGTACAGTGCTTTTGGAAAGTATTCAGACCCCTTGACTTTGTCAATATTTTGTTACATTACAGACTTATTTCAAAATGGATTAAATAAATGTTTTTCCTCAGCAATCTACACACAATACAAAAACTGTTTTTTAGAAATGTTTAGAAATGTATTAAAAATAAAAACAGTTATTTAGAAAAGTATTCAGCCCCTTTGCTATGAGACTCACAATTAAGCTCAGGTGCATCCTGTTTCCATTGATCATCCTTGAGATGTTTCTACAACTTCATGTGAGTCCACCTGTGGTAAATTCAATTGGTTGGACATGATTTGGAAAGGCACACACCTGTGAAATATAAGGTCCCAAAGTTGCAGTGCATGACAGAGCAAAAACCAAGCCATGAGGTCAAAGGAATTGTCCGTAGAGCTCCGAGCCAGGATTGTGTCGAGGTACAGATCTGGGGAAGGGTACCAAAACATTTCTGCAGCATTGAAAGTCCCCAAGATCACATTCTTAAATGGAAGATATTTGGAACCAGCAAGACTCTTCCTAGAGCTGGCCACCCGGCCAAACTGAGCAATCGGGGAAGAAGGGCCTTGGTCAGGGTGGTGACTAAGAACCTGATGGTCACTCTGATAGAACTCTAGAGATCCTTTGTGGAGATGGGAGAACCTTCCAGAAGGACAACCATCTCTGCAGCACTTCACCAATCAAGCCTTTATGGTAGAGTGTCCAGACAGAAGCCACTCCTCAGTAAAAGGCACATGACAACCTGCTTGGAGTTTGCCAAAAGGCACCTAAAGACTCTCAGACCATGAGAAACTAGATTATCTGGTCTGATAAAACCAAGATTGAACTAATTGGCCTGAATGCCAAGTGTCACATCTGGAGGAAATTTGGCACACTCCTTACAGTGAAGCATGGTGGTGGCAGCATCATGCTGTGGGGATGTTTTTCAGCTGTAGGGACTGGGGGACAAGTCAGGATCAAAGCAAAGATGAACAGAGCAAAGTACAGAGCGATCCTTCATGAAAACCTGCTCCAGAGTGCTGGAAGGTTCACCTTCCAGAAAACTCCCCTGGCAGAAACTCCCCAATTTTTTTATTATTTTTTATTTATTTAACCTTTATTTAACCAGGTAGGCTAGTTGAGAACAAGTTCTCATTTACAACTACGACCTGGCCAAGATAAAGCAAAACAGTGTGACACAGACAACAACACAGAGTTACAAATGGAGTAAACAATAAACAAGCCAATAACACAATAAACAAGTCAATGACACAGTAGAAAAAAAGGCATAGGAGCAAATAATTACAATTTAGCAGATTAACACTGGAGTGATAAATGAGCAGATGATGATGTGCAAGTAGAGATACTGGTGTGCAAATAAGCAGAAAATCGGTTAGCTGCTCAGATAGCTGATGTTTAAAGTTGGGGGAGAAAAGGGGGGGGGGGGGGGGGGAGTCTCATACTTCAGCGATTTGTTGCAATTCGTTCCAGTCACTGGCAGCAGAGAACTGGAAGGAAAGGCGGCCAAATGGGGTGTTGGCTTTGGGGATGATCAGTGAGATATACCTGCTGGAACGTGTGCTACAGGTGTTTCAAGCTTGTAGCGTCATAACCGAGCAGACTCAATGTTGTAATCACTGCCAAAGGTGCTTCAGCAAAGTACTGAGTAAAGGGTCTGAATACTTAGGTGAATGTGATATCTCCGTTTCAAAAAAAAAAAATTACCAAAAATTTCTAGAAACCGGTTTTTGCTTTATCATTATGGGGTTTTGTGAGTAGATTGATGATACATTTTTTTTCAATGTGGAATTTGGCTGCAATGTAACAAAATGTGGAAAAAGACAAGGGGTCTGAATACTTTCCGAAGGCACTGTAGCAAACCACACACAGAGAGCAGATGCCATGACTTCTCCAAAAAACAAAAGAGCATGAAAAAAACATATCAGACATACAGTACCAGTCAAAAGTTTGGACACACCTACTGATTCAAGGGTTTTTCTTTATTTTGTTTCTACATTGTAGAATAATCGGGAAGATATCAAAACAATTAAATAACACAAAAGGAATCATGTAGTAACCTATCAAGTGTAAAATAAATCAAAATAAATGATTATATTTGAGATTATTCAAATAGCCACCCTTTGCCTTGATGATAGCTTTGCGCACACACTTGGCAATCTCTCAACCAGCTTCATGAGGTAGTCACCTGGAATGCATTTCAATGTACAGGTGTGCCTTGTTAAAAGTTAATTTGTGGAATGTATTTCCTTAATGCGTTTGAGCCAATCAGTTGTGTTGGGACAAGGTAGGGGTGGTAATACCGAAGATATCACTATTTGGTAAAAAACAAGTAATATTATGGCAAGAACAGCTCAAATAAGAAAAGGTAAACAACAATCCATGATTACTTTAAGACATGAAGGTCAGTCAATCCGGAAAATGTCAAGTTTCTTCAAGCGCAGTTTAAAAAAAACATCAAGCGCTATGATGAAACTGGCTCTCACGAGGACTGCCACAGGAAAGGAAGACCCAGAGTTACGAGATAAGTTCATTAGAGTTAACAGCCTCAGAAATTGCACCCCAAATAAACGCTTCATTAGAGTTCAAGTAAGTTCAGAATTCTCGTCTGGTTTGCGCTTAGTGGGACTATAATTTGTTTTTCAACAGCACAATTACCCGTGTTCATGTTCAATCTCTCCCTATCCAAGTCTGCTGTCCTCACATGCTTTAAGATGGCCACCATTGTTTCTGTACCCAAGCAGGCATAGGTAACTGAACTAAAGGACTATCGCCCCGTAGCACTCACTTCCGTCATCATGAAGTGCTTAGAGAGACTAGTCAAGGATCATATCACCTCCACCTTACCCTCGAACCACTTAAATTTGCTTAACAATAGATCCACAGACAATGCAATTGCCATTACACTGCACACTGAGGAAAAGCTATGTAAGAATGATGTTAATTGACTATAGCTCAGCATTCAACACCATAATACCATCCAAGCTCATCATGAAGCATTAGGCCCTGGATTTAAACCCCGCCCTGTGCAGTTGTGTCCTCGACTTCCTGACGGGCCACCCACAGGTGGAAGCAACATCGCCACTTCTCTGATCCTCAACACTGGGGCCCCACAAGGGTGCGTGCTCAGCCCCTTCCTGTACTCCCTGTTCACCCATGACTGTGTGGCCATGCACGCCTCCAACTCAATCATTGGCAGAAAGTTTGCAGACGACACAACAGTAGCAGGCTTGATTACCAACAATGATGAGAGAGACTACAAGGAGGAGGTGAGGGCACTGTGTGTGTGTGGTGTCTGGAAAACAACTTCAACAAAACAAAGGAAATTATTGTGGACTTCAGGAAACAGCAGAGGGAGCACCCCCCATATCTACATCAATGGGACAGCAGTGGAGAAGATGGAAAGTTTTAAGTTCCTCGGCATACACATCACGGACAAACTGAAATTGGCCACCCACACAGACAGTGTGGTGAAGAAGGCGCAACAGCGCCTTGTCAACCTCAGGAGGCTGAAGAAATTTGGCTTGTCACCTAAAACCCTCACAAACTTTTACAGATGCACAATTGAGAGCATCTTGTTGGGCTGTATTACCGCCTGGTACTGCAACTGCAACGCCCACAACCGCAGGAATCTCCAGAGGTTGGTGCAGTCTGCACAACAACCACCCAAGCCACTGCCTGTTCACACCGCTACCATCCAGAAGGCGAGGTCAAAACAGGTGCATCAAAGCTGGGACCGAGAGATTGAGAAATAGCTTATCTCAAGGCCATCACCCTGTTAAACAGCCATCAATAACACAGAGAGGCTGCTGCCTACATACAGACTTGAAATCATTGGCCACTTTAAGAAATGGATCACTTGTCACTTTAATAATGCCACTTTAATAATGTTTCCATGTCTTGCATTACTCATCTCATATGTATATACTGTATTTTATACCATCTATTGTAACTTGCCTATGTCGCTATGTCTTTGCTCATCGATATATTTATATGTATATATTCTTATTCCATTCCTTACTTGGATGTATGTTTATTAGGTAGTTGTTGTGGAATTGTTAGATTACATGTTAGATATCTGTCGGAACTAGAAGCACAAGCATTTCGTTACACATGGTTAGCACATGTTATTGTGAGTGTATGTGACCAATACAATTTGATTTGATTTGATTTTAACACACCAAGAAGGAGAGTGATTGAGTGCTGCATCAGATGACCTGGCCTCCACAATCACCTGACCTCAAACCAATTGAGATGGTTTGGGATGAGTTGGACCACAGAGTGAAGAAAATGCACCCAACAAGTGCTCAGCATGTGTGGGAAGTCCTTCAAGACTGTTGGAAAAAAATTCCAGGTGGAGCTGGTTGAGAGAATACCAAGAGCGTGAAATCTGTCATCAAGGCAAAGGGTGGCTACTTTGAAGAATCTAAAATAATTTGATTTGTTTAACACTTTTTTTAGTTACTACATGATTTCATGTGTTATTTCATAGTTTTGCTGTATTCACTATTATTCCACAATGTAGAACAAACAGAGGCTTTCATGCTGTAAAATGTATAAAAAATTCATGCTAGACACAAAACGTGCCCCAAAATGGAAACGGAAATGTTTTTCTGTCATCACTACAGTATCTAGCATGCTGGTTTTATTGTCAAGTGAAAAGTCACATCTAGGAATATATTTAATCCATTACAAATTAAGAAACATAGTATATCTCTGACTGAAAAAAGGCAAATGTGTCCATTTTTGCACATGTTAAAATCCCACGATGGATTAGAACAGGCCTGTGCTGACAATGAGTTAGTGTTTCTATGAATTCTAAATGAGTTGCCCGGCGTATGATCCATTCCATCTCATTTCCCACAGCATTGATTTACGGAAAATCATATTACTGCTGCCACGTTAGTGGCGTCGAATCAATGAAAATCAAATTATGCTAAGAATGACAGTATTGTAACTAGAAGAAAATTGGCAGGAATTTGGTTCTACCGAGGAGTAGACAATAGAATGAGGGGATAACACAAACTCAGAATGTAATCATCACTCATATTGTAGGCTTAGATGCTAAGCTAATGCACTGTATTAAACCAGATCAATACGTGTCCTATATCATACGCTTGCCTGGATATTCCATCATTGTGATGGGCTCTAATTGCTCAATGAGGAAACAGCTGTTGAGGCTTGAACTTTTTTTCACAGAGCTGGAGATGAATATTGATGCACTTGAATTCACAGGGTTTTCATCTGACAACATAGGAGCTAGCAGACTGACTCGCACCTTAAACACTTCAATGCGCATGCAGACACACATGCACGCACACACATGCACTTCATGTCAAAATGTATCCTTATATACATCTTCCTTACAAATGTCCCAGTTAATGTTGAAAAACGTTGAATTAAATAATCAACAAACTTTAGATTTCATGCGACACCACACACCAATCTTAAACGGATCCTCCATTGTCCAGACTCGAGATAAACATTAATTCCATATAATGAAATTCTTCTTGGAATTATTACAGTTTGATTCCAACATTTAACATTTCAACCTTGACGAAAGCAGTAATCCCTTCTCTTTGCACTAACCTTAAGGAAGGGCAATGTGATGAAGAAATGTTGTGATATAATGATCTATGCCATTGATTGCACAGTAGTTTGCCGTACCTAGTAGTTTGCCGTACCTGGTAGTTTCAACTGATTGGTAACAGCCTCAGTGTAATCAGAGATGATTGTCAAAGAAAGAAATAAAGAAAGAAATGGATGTTCAGTCATGATGATGAATTTGCATTAGGTAAGGGACATATCTAGTTCCTGGGGGGCCTGTTCCAACTCAAGGTGTCATAAAATAAATCCTCCCCTCACCAGAGGAAAAATTATTGTCACATGACCCTCCCCTTGTACTGTAAAATAAATTGGACACCCCCTCAGCTTTTAGCTTATGTACAGTTGAAGTCTGAATTGTACATACACCTTAGCCAAATACATTTAAACTCCGTTTTAAACAATTCCTGACATTTAATCCTTGTAAAAATTCCCTGTCTTAGATCAGTTAGGATCAGAACCTTATTTAAAGAATGCGAAATGTCAGAATAATAGTAGAGAGAATCATTTATTTCAGCTTTCATTTCTTTAAACACATTCCCAGTAGGTCAGAAGTTAGCATCCACTCCATTAGTATTTGGTAGCATTGGTAGCATTGCCTTTACACAAATTTCCCACAATATGTTAGGTACATTTTGGCACATTCCTCCTGACAGAGCTGGTGTAACTGAGTCGGGTTGGTAGGCCTTCTTGCTCGCACAAGCTTTTTCAGTTCTGCCCACACATTTCCTATTGGATTGAGGTCAGGTCTTTGTGATGGCCACTCCAATACCTTGACTTTGTTGTCCTTAAGCCATTTTGCAACAAATTTGGATGTATGCTAGGGGTCATTGTTCATTTGGATGACCCATTTGATGTCTTGAGATGTCTTGATATGTTGCTTCAATATATCCACATAATTTTCCTGCCTCATGACGTCATCTATTTTGTGAATTGCACCAGTCCCTCCTGCAGCAAAGCACCCCCACAACATGATGTTGCCACCCCCGTGCTTCACGGTTGGGATGGTGTTCTTCGGTTTGCAAGCCTCCCCCTTTTTCCTCCAAACAATAACAATGGTCATTATGGCCAAAAATATCAATTTTTGTTTCATCAGACCAGAGGACATTTCTCCAAAAAGTATTATCTTTGTCCCCATGCGCAGTTGCAAACCATAGTCTGGCTTTTTTATGGCGGTTTGGAGCAATGGTTTCTTCCTTAATGAACGGCCTTTCAGGTTACGTTGATATGGGACTCGTTTTACTGTGGATATAGATACCTTTGCACCAGTTTCCTCCAGCATCTTCACAAGGTCCTTTGCTGTTGATCTGGGATTGATTTGCACTTTTCGCACCAAAGTACGTTCATCTCTAAGAGACAGAACGCGTCTCCTTCCTGAGCGGTATGACAGCTTCGTGGTCCCATGGTGTTTATACTCGCTTACTCTTGTTTGTACAGATGAACGTGGTACCTTCAGGCTTTTGGAAATTGCTCCCAAGGATGAAACAGACTTGTGGAGGTCTACAATTTCTTCCTGAGATCTTGGCTGATTTTCTTTGATTTTCCCATGATGTCAAGCAAAGATGCATTGAGTTTGAAGGTAGGCCTTGAAATACATCCACAGGTACACCTCCAATTGACTCAAATGCAACTTTTCAGGGAAGTTAGAAACCAATATACACAGGCAGTTAGAAAAGCCAAGGCTAGCTTTTTCAAGCAGAAATTTGTCCATGGAGAATAAGAATACCTCCTCACATCTGCCCACTGCACTGAGGATAGGAAACTCTGTCACCACCAATAAATCCACTATAATTGAGAATTTCAATAAGCATTTTTCTACGGCTGGCGATGCTATCCACCTGGCTACCCCTACACCGGGCAACAGCACTGCAACTCGCCCAAGACTTCCCCATTTCTCCTTCTCCCAAATCCAGTCAGCTGATGTTCTGAAAGAGCTGCAAAATATGGACCCCTACAAATCATCCAGGCTAGACAATCTGAACCCTTTCTTTCTAAAATGATCTGCCAAAATCGTTGCAACCCCTATTACTAGCCTGTTCAACCTTTCTTTCGTGTTGTCTGAGATTCCCAAAGATTGGAAAGCAGCTGCGGTCATCCCCCTCTTCAAAGGGGGGGACTCTCTTGACCCAAACTGCTACAGACCTATATCTATCCTACCCTGCCTTTCTAAGGTCTTCGAAAGCCAAGTCAACAAACAGATTACCGACCATTTCGAATCCCACCACACCTTCTATGCAATCTGGTTTCCTAGCTGGTCATGGGGTGCACCTCAGCCATGCTCAAGGTCCTAAACGATATCTTAACCACCATCGATAAGAAACAATACCGTGCAGCCGTATTCATTGACCTGGCCAAGGCTTTCGACTCTGTCAATCACCACATCCTCATCGGTTCACCAACTACTTCTCTGATAGAGTTCAGTGTGTCAAATTGGAGGGCCTGTTGTCCGGGCCTCTGGCAGTCTCTATGGGGGTGCCACAGGGTTAAATTCTTGGGCCGACTCTCTTCTCTGTATACATCAATGATGTCGCTCTTGCTGCTGGTGAGTCTCTGATCCACCTCTACGCAGACGACACCATTCTGTATACTTCTGGCCCTTCTTTGGACACTGTGTTAACAACCCTCCAGATGAGTTTCAATGCCATACAACTCTCCTTCCGTGGCCTCCAACTGCTCTAAAATACAAGTAAAGCTAAATGCATGCTCTTCAACCGATCGCTGCCTGCACCTGCCCGCCGTCCAGCATTACTACTCTGGACTGTTCTGACTTAGAATATGTGGACAAATACAAATACCTAGGTGTCTGGTTAGATTGTAAACTCTCCTTCCAGACTCACATCAAACATCTCCAATCCAAAGGTAAATCTAGAATTGGCTTCCTATTTCGCAACAAAGCATCCTTCACTCATGCTGCCAAACATACCCTCGTAAAACTGACCACCCTACCGATCCTCTACTTCGGCGATGTCATTTACAAAATAGACTCCAATACCCTACTCAATAAATTGGATGCAGTCTATCACAGTGCCATCCGTTTTGTCACCAAAGCCTCATATACTACCCACCACTGTGACCTGTACGCTCTCGTTGGCTGGCCCTTGCTACATACTCGTCGCCAAACCCACTGGCTCCAGGTCATCTACAAGAACCTGCTAGGTAAAGTCCCCCCTTATCTCAGCTCGCTGGTCACCATAGCAGCACCCACCTGTAGCACGCGCTCCAGCAGGTATATCTCTCTGGTCACCCCCAAAGCCAATTCCTCCTTTGGCCGCCTCTCCTTCCAGTTCTCTGCTGCCAATGACTGGAACGAACTACAAGAATCTCTGAAACTGGAAACACTTGACTCCCTCACTAGCTTTAAGCACCAGCTGTCAGAGCAGCTCACAGATTACTGCACCTGTACATAGCCCATCGATAATTTAGCCCAAACAACTACCTCTTCCACTACTGTAGTTATTTATTTATTTTGCTCCTTTGCACCCCATTATTTCTACTTTTCTACTATACTTTTTTTTCTGGAATTTTCCAAGCTGTTTAAAGGCACAATCAACTTAGTGTATGTAAACTTCTGACCCACTGGATATGATACAGTGAATTATAAGTGAAATAATCTGTCTGTAAACAATTCTTGGAAAAATGACTTGTGTCATGCACACAGTAGATGTCCTCACCGACTTATCAAAACTATAGTTTGTTCACAAGAAATTTGTGGAGTGGTTGAAAAACGAGTTTTAATAACTACAACCTAAGTGTATGTAAACTTCCGTCTTCAACCTGTACATGATTGGTTGCTCCTCCCCATCGTATATCTGGGACATGTCCCGTGTCGCATGTGTCTGTCTGGACCAACATCAGTACCTGAAGATCGGGCGTTACGAGAATCGGATGGGAGCACAGAGCATCCTTCAGGCACCTGGACGCCGCTTCGGTTTCGCCCGTCCACTTCACTGTTTTCGTGAGACGGGCCCTGGTTAGATCGGTAAGGGGGAGACTATAGCCGCAAAGTCGCGAATAAACCGACTGTAGTATCATGACAGTCCCAGGAAGGACTTGACCTGTGTCTTGGTGCGTGGAACGGGTCCGTCCAGCAGAGGGTGCCATCACCACGTGATGTAGACTACTTCTGTCACCAGGCCTCGACAGACAACTCTCCCCCTGGTGGCGACCCTGCGGAACGCCATAATATATACAGTATGAGTCAAAATTTTGGACACACCTACTCATTCTAGGGTTTTTATTATTAAAAAAAAATGTTTTCTACATTGTAGAATAATAGCGAAGACATCAAAACTATGAACTAAAATGTATGGAATCATGTAGTAACCAAACAAGTGTTAAACAAATCTAAATATATTTTATATTTGAGATTCTTCAAAGTAGCCACCTTTTGCATTGATGACAGCTTTGCACACTCTTGGAATTCTCTCAACCAGTGTCATGAGGTAGTCACCTGGAATGCATTTCAAATAACAGGTATTTCTTTCCTTCTTGAACTGGCTCTCATGAGGAACGCCACAGGAAAGGAAGCTCATTAGAGTTACCAGCCTCAGAAGTTGCAGCCCAAAAAAATGCATCAAAGAGTTGAAGTAACATACACATCTCAACATCAACTATTCAGAGGAGACTGCATGAATTGCACCTACATGGTCAAATTGTGGTTAAGAAACAACAGCTAAAGGACACCAATATGAAGAAGGGACTTGCTTGGGCCAAGAAATACGAACAATTGACATTAGACCGGTGGAAATCTGTCCCTTGGTCTTAGTCCAAATTTGACTTGTGGTTCCAACCGCAGTGTCTTTGTGAGACGCATAGTAGGTAAACGGATGATTTCCTCATGTGTTGTTTCCACCGTGAAGCATGGAGGAGGAGGTGTGATGGTGTGGGCCTGCTTTGCCTGTGACACTGTAGGTGATTTATTTAGAGTACAAGGCACACTTTACCAGCATGGCTGACACAGCATCCTGCCGTGATACGCCATCCCATCTGGTTTGAGCTTAGTGGGACTGTCATTTGTTTTTCAACAGGACAATGACCCAACACACCTCCAGGCTGTGTAATGGCTATTTCACCAAGAAGGAGAGTGATGGAGTGCTGCATCAGATAACCTAGCCTCCACAATCACCCAACCTCAATCCAATTGATATGGTTTGGGATGAGTTGGACCACAGAGTGAAGGAAAAGCAGCCAACAAGTGCTCACCATATGTGGGAACTCCTTCAAGACTTTTGGAAAAGCATTCCAGGTGAAGTTGGTTGAGAGAATGCCAAGAGTGTGCAAAGCCGTCACCAAGGCAAAGGTTGGATACTTTGAAGAATCTAAATCTAAATCTCCAATATACACACAATGCATTCGGAAAGTATTCAGACCCCCTGACTTTTCCACATTTTGTTACATTACAGCCTTATTCTAAAATTGATTAAATAGTTGTTTCCCTTCATCAATCTACACACAATACCCCATAATGACAAAGCAAAAACAGGTTTCTAGAAATGATTGCAAATGTATAGAAAAAAAAGAACAGAAATATCACACTTACATAACTATTCAGACCCTTTACTCAGTACGTTGTTGAAGCGCCTTTGGCAGTAATTACAGCCTCGAGTCTTCTTGGGAATGAAGCTACAAGCTTGGCACACCTGTATTTGGGGAGTTTCTCACATTCTTCTCTTCAGACCTCTCATGCTCTGTCAGGTTGACTGGGGAGCCCTGCTGCACACCTATTTTCAGGTCTCTCCAGAGATGTTCGATGTCCGGGCTCCGGCTGGACCACTCAAGGAGATTCAGAGATGTGTCCCGAAACCATTACGATGTTGTCTTGGTTGTGACCTTAGTTTCGTTGTCCTGTTGGAAGGTGAACCTTCACCATATTCTGAGGTCCTGAGCACTCTGGAGCAGGTTTTTCATCAAGGATCTCTTTGTACTTTGCTCCGTTAATCTTTCCCTCGATCCTGACTATTCTCCCAATCCCTGCCGCTGAACAACATTTCCACAACATGATGCTGCCACAACCATGCTTTGCTGTAAGAAGGGTTTCCTTCAGAGGTGGTGCTTGACATTCAGGCCAAAGAGTTCATTCTTGGTTTCATCAGACCAGAGAATCTTGTTTTTCATGGTCAGTGTCTTTAGATGCATTTTAGCAAACTCCAAGCTGGCTGTCATGTGCATTTTGCTGAAGAGTGGCTTCTGTCTGGACACTCTACCATAAAGGCCTGATTGGTGGAGTGTTGCATGGATGGTTGTCCTTCTGGAAGGTTCTCCCATCTCCACAGAGTAACTCTGGATCTCTGTCAGAGTGACAATCATTCTTGGCCTCTCTGATCAAGGCCCTTCTCCCCTGATTTATCAGTTTGGCCGGGCGGCCAGCTCTAGGAAGAGTCTTGGCGGTTCTAAACTTCTTCCATTTAAGAGTGATGGAGGCCACCGTATTCTTGGGGACCTTCAATGCTGCAGAAATGTTTTGGTACCCTTCCCCAGATCTGTGCCTCGACACAATCCTGTCTCGGTGCTTTACGGACATTTCCTTCAACCCCATGGCTTGGTTTCTGCTCTGACATGCACTGTCAACTGTGGGACCTTAAATAGACAGGTGTGTGCCTTTCCAAATAATGTCCAATCAATTTAATTTACCACAGGTGGACTCCAATCAAGTTGTAAAAACATCTCAAGGATGTTCAATGGAAACAGGATGCACCTGAGCTCAAAGTTGAATAACAAAGGGTCTGAATACTTATGTAAATAATGTATTTCTGTTTTTTCTTTTTAATATATTTGCAAACATTTCTACAAACCTGTTTCCGCTTCATTATGGGCTATTGTGAGTAGATTGATGAAGATTTTAAAAAATCAAAACATTTTAGAATAAGGCTGTAATGTAACAAAACATGGAAAAGGTCAAGGGGTCTGAATACCTTCCGAATGCCCTGTGTATAGAGCATATACATAAGAAGAGAAGCTGAGGCCCATCCCGAGAGATAGAGATATGTCAGATGGCTACTGCGCCTGCTATACAGACATAGACGTACAGAAAGAGGGTAATTCCTTACATTTCTATCCAAATATTTATAGAAAGATAAGCATTATATTGTTAGATTATAGGTGTTTCAGGCCTACCAGAGTAACAGTCTTCCTCACCTCAAGTTCAACTGTCGGAGTCAGTTGGATCGCCAAGGCGCGCTGCCTTCATGTCACAGGCCTGCAGTTGCTAAAGCTTAATAATAGCCACACTTTACCAAACCTTCACAAAACGTTTCTAAACTGTATTAGGTTAACATCAAATGTCAAGTCATTGTTTATCAGGGATATGCGAGCAGATGAGCGATTGTAAACCAGGGGAAAAATACACTACACTCCCCTGTACCCCCCCCCCAAGAAAACACACTAACCTCCCCAACAAAAAAAGTTTGAGAAACCCTCCTCTATTTTAGACCACCCCTCCCCTCCAGTAAATTTTGATCTGTTCCTAAAGATATCACTTTATAATCTGCAGTTTGGGAAGGACAGAGTTCGTAGAGACCAATATTGAGTTGTAATATGAAACAGTTGTTCAGTGGCAATGTAAGGCCTCAAGATGATTCTGTTTTAAAGTGAAGTCATGGTCAAATCATAAAAGTTTTTGAACAAACACATAACTCTAATTGCATACATGAATACAGACTGGCGTGGTGTCAGAATGGCACATTACAGTATATCAGAAATATACCATAACTCTTGTGATTATAAGTAATATGACATTTCCTACGACAGGTAGACGAGTTGTTTGGCAATATGATTCACTTCCTGATAGGATCAGACTAAGGACAGGATGTTAAATCATTCAAATTGGGACAACAGTGAGCAAATTCCACGGAATGCCGTCACAGCACGCTTCTGTAACGAGACAGATGGATGGCAGCCCTTAAGCTAACCCTCCAAGATGGTCTCACCACGCGCGCATGATGTTACTTAGGTAACCGTCGCCAATATAGACATCCGTGACATCACAACCCCTTAAACCGGTAAACAGGGACGGAGAGGGAAGCGTGTCGGCAGCAGTTGAGCTTAGTCCAATTTTTATTTTGTTCAAACACAGACTGGCGTGATGTCAGAATGGCATAGCATTGTTTTCTGCCATTGTGATCTCATCTTACAATCACAGGCCATTGACCACAGCACAAAATGTTGCTTCTGTTCTGCTGCACTAAACTAAAATATAATTACTGTTAAAGGGAAGTATTTCAAAGTATATTTCAAAAGCTGAAATGAATTAAGTATATCCAAAAAGTCATATTAGGTTCCCAGTTATTTCCTCCCTGACAAAGCAGGTGGCAATATCTTACTTACCAAAATCGTCGCCTTGCCCCCCAGGTTTCCATGATTCAGTAATAGAGAACATTTTCCCCATTTACATATTCAAAGCCGTAAATCAACAAAAGCAGGAGGAGTGTGAAAATAATACATGAATAACTTACAAAGAGGGGAGTCAAGTGTTGTTGATGTTTCCTACTCACTTTCTTACTCTCTTTCTCCACCGAGAGAAAGTTGTAAAACGTGGACTTCCTGAATGGTGCTCTTCCTGTTTCCAGGCCTACCTGGGAGAGAGAGAGAGAGTGGTCTCAGTGTGCTTGTTCCAAGCTTCCAGCGCCGGGTCACGGGACTGAGGGGTGAGCAGCTTACACTATGTCAGGAGTGGAGGGCGACTACGTCAACATGTGGTTATGCACCTGCAATAACAACTGTCCACCCGTTCATACACAACGTCGTACACCTAGGAGCTACATTCTGGCCAGGTAGGGTGCAACGCCAGCGTTATTTTTTTGGTATTTTTTCTAGACAGCTTGTGAGGTTGTCTTTACATTAAACATTACGGTATTAGACGTTACGTTATACTCTACAACATGAATTGCAATTCCTCCCTACTGTTCTTTTTGCTACGCTAACACTGGTGTAACCATATGCCCTTGTTACCACGGGGAAAACCAGCCTGGGATATAGATGATGTAGGCTTCACTGGTACAGTGAGCCCTGTGAAAATTAAATGTATGAGGTTCTATAGCTAAGTCCTAGACAAGCACAATTACCTTGTGCGTGTAGACCTGGGCGGGGTATGATAAAAATAAATCCATCCACACCACCAAATTCCATCATTAAGTAATCAAAGGCTCAGAGAAGTTGATGGGAAAACAGTCTGTATAGTATACATAGGGAACTTCCCAAAATTCGGAGAAAAGCAAGTTTTGATTCTCTCTGATGTTGTCGAGACCTCCCATAAGCTGCACAAATCTTTTGATTGAATAGGAGTTAAATCCCAGTGACATGATGGATGAGGTTCTACACCTCTTGGCGTAGCCAGAGAAACTATATGTTACCTCGGATGAACATTAGATTCTCAAAAGGATAATAATTCCCCGGATATGCCCTGGATAATTTATTTAGGCAATGATTTTTCCACTTTTGTATCGGAGGTTAGCGTTTGGATTAATTCAACAGCCCTCCATGATAAGTGGATGAGAAATGAAAAGGTGTGTGTGTGTGTCTGTCTGTGTGTGTGTGCACGCTTGTGTGTGTGTGTGGACCCTCATGTGTGTCCTTACTAACTACACCCGTTGACTTTTTACAATTTGATGTGTTACAGCCTGAATTTAAAATGTATTACATTGAGATTTGTTTTCACTGGTCTACACACAATACTCCATAATGTCAAAGTAAAATTATATATTTATAAGATTTTTACTAATTAATAAAAAATTCAAAGCTGTGAGTAAATAAGTATTCAACCCCTTTGTTAATAATTTATCTTTTTACGGGTACGTGGGACGGTGGCATCCCACCTGGCCAACATCCAGTGAAATTGCAGAGCGCGAAATTCACAAATACCACATTCAAATATTTAACATTCTTGAAAATGTATGTGTTATACATCAAAATAAAGCTTAACTTCTTGTTAATCCAGCCGCCATTCCAGATTTCAAAAAGGCTTTATGGCGAAAGCAAACCATGCGATTGTCTGAGGACAGCACCCCGCATACAAACACATGAAAATCATATTTCAACCAGGCAGGTGCGACACAAAAGTCCGATATAAAAAAAATGCAGATGAGACAAGATAGTAACTAACTAATTGGATACCATGAAATTGGGGAGAAAAGGGGGTAAAAAAAAATTAAAAAAATAAAATAAAATAATGGGCAAATGTTGCACAATCAAGTTGTGGAAATCTCTTAGAGACCTAGAAAGAGTCAAAGCTGTAATCGCTGCCAAAGGTGCTTCTACAAATGATTGACTTAGGGGTGTGAATACTTAGATACATTTAATTTTCAAGAGATTTGCAAGACATTTTAAAAACATGTTTTCACTTTGTCATTATGGGGTATTGTGTGACGGGTAAGAACAAATCTATTTAATACATTTTAATTCCGGCTGTAACATAACAAAATGTACAGCCAAGGGGTATGTATACTTTCTGAAGGCACTATAATTAGCTAATAAAAACTTCTTTTTTTAAATTGTAGTGGTTCAGAGTGGCTCAGCCTACAATCTATAGATATACATGTAAATGGCCATATAAAAAAATCACACTAAAACCTAACAAAATATATGTCCAAAAGGCTATCATTGCCAAATAATTTAGGCCCTTTCTTTTCAGCCCACCACTAAAAGAGCCTTGCTGGTTGGTGCGCGGATTAATTGCACATCTGGTATCAGTTAGGGCTGCATACTTGGCACCGCTGAGGCTTCTAAAGTCGAGGAAAGCAGCACGTTCCAGGAGCCCGGCCCAGCCTCTGACTCTCCCCCACGTCTTCTGGTTAGAAACAGGACACATTTGTCTCTGAGGGATTTTGACCCTTGATCTCCATGGGTGGGAGGGGAGGGGGGGGGATCTCCTTGTCATTGACTTTTAGTCATTGTTTGATTGAATATTTTGAGTTATTAGACAGTGGGAACGTTGCTCTGGGAAGAGTGTGGGAGAATGTGTGCAAAGGAGGGAGAGAGAGGGAGAGCTAATGGGTTGTGTGGGGGATGGAGGGAGAGATAAAGAGCAAGAGAGATGGATGATGAGAATTGTGATAGTGGCTCAATGGGTTGTCTACTGACTATCTATTATGCCTCTTACAATGACACATCGTCCTGCCCTTGCCATATTCAACACCTCTCACCCATTCTGTCTACATTCAGACAGAAATGCTCAATTTTCAGTTTGAAAATCCAAATCATTTTCTGTAGATAAAAGGATGTAGCGCTCTGTGTGAGTTATATCAAGCATGACTAATCTGACTGCCTTTGTTTTGTTTTGATAGCCAACTCCAGATGAGATCTAACACTCTGTTGCTGGAATGCCGTGTGGCCCTTGGGCTTAGCAAACCTAGCCTCAGGATTTGCTAGCATGGCAATACCAGACAGACCACAATCACACACTAGAACATAGCAACACACCAGGCCAGTCACAACAATAACACTTACTGTCAACCTAGACAGGTGAACACCAAAACAAACACATTATCAAAGCCATGTGAACTTCCATGAGGTAGGCAACACTCACGTCATTCGCAGTTGCGTAATACCAAACACCACGATTGGTGGAATGCTAGTTTCTCAAGCCAACTGGTCACAAAGCTGTCCAAAAACAAGCCATGACAACTATAATCTCCATAAAGACATAAGTACATATAATCACAACAATCACCTACTTGTGTGGGTTCTTAATATCACTTCCCTATTATTGGAGGGTAAATGCTAGGTTTGGCTAGCATAATTGCTATATACTAGTATACTAGTCTAGCAAAACATTGCTGTGAAAAAGTGACTGTTATTCAGCTGGGGTGGAAAGCAATTATAAATACATTATGAGGAGCTGAGAGCAGCAGTACAGGATGTGCCGATGAGAACGGCATAATTCCAACCGCCGACACACTTTGCATATCTGCAATCCAAGCAACTTCCTCACCTTCTCACCATAGTAATGGCCAGGCATGGTCACAGTCTCCTTGGCACAGTCCATCTGTTGTTTTTGCTTTTTCTGGAGGGGGTAGTAGAGGGGGAGAGGTGAGGAATGAGAACATGAAGGGAGTTCCGACCACATAAGCGGTGCAGGCTTGTCATTACGGCACATTAGCGTTAGCATTGGGCTAACGCGCTGCATGACGTCCATTTCTAAATGCAGTCTGCTGACGCAATTGGTCAACTCAAGTGGGTTGTATTGGAGAAGGCAGTAGTGGAAACACCACAGAAACAACCTCATGACAGGAAACTAATCCACATCCGGACATTCACAAAGGTCACATTTCTTTAATGTGGTGCTCTGTGACCTTTTTTGCCAAACTGTGAATAATAGTATAGAATGATGTGATATCCTATCTCCCATAAAGTCTCATTTCAATTCTAGATACACTCATGCTGTACTCCAGTTGCAATATTCTCAGTAAGGCAACTTACAGTTTCTCTCCGAAATCCACAAAATTCACAATGAGACTAGTGTGTTTGAATACACATGATCACGATAGCAGCCAATCCCTAAACTCTCTGACTGGTAAAGGCAGCAGTGTGATTCTGATTCTTCTAGGAGTGAGTTGTGATTGGCGACAGCTATTGTGGCATCCTTATTTGCGGCCCGCAATGAGATTACATTGCAATTACACTAGCATGCCAGCCCATAACGTGATGCTAGCGAGGGTACAATATTCCCAAACAAACAGTAAAGTTGCTGAAGAGGCTGCAGAGAGAGAGGCTCCTGTTCCCTTGGTGGTTGAGAGTGCAGCAATGTGACGCAGTTGTCTTTTCATTGGTGGCCCGGCCACCCGCTCAGCAAGCTAGCTGTGTGTGTGTGTGTGTGTGTGTGCGTGCGTGCACTCTGAGGTGGTGTGTTTGTGCCTGTGTGTGTGTGTGTGTGCGCGTGTTCAGTCTGTCCCCTCAGATGGTGTGAGACATGGGCAGATGTGGAGTGGGGTCAGAGAGGAAGGGGGTAGCATCCATATACAGCCAAGCAAAAGGTCAAGGTGAAACACCTACCGTTATGTTAAGATAGAGGACTGAAAGCGGGACACTACTATACCATCCCCAAGTATAATAAGTGTATCAGAATTAAAAATCTAATCTAATCTTCGGTTTTCTCAGGTGGGTGGTTTGGGCGGTTTGAACTAAAGGTCCTGACATTTAAAGATGCTCTGTCCAATTCAATATTTGACAGTCATGCTCTGGTTTATAAGGAGCTTCTACTGTGTGATGTAATTGTTCTTATTTTAGGACAATTCCACAGTAACGGAATTACTCTGAGAATGAACTGTGTGTAAAAATGAAGGAATTTTTGTTTGGTTTCAGCATAATTTCTTTACCATGAAATTGCTCTTTAACATTCCAGTCAGTGTGGTTTTGCCACCGGAGAAGGAATATATACAGTACCACTTAAAAGTTTGGACACACCTACTAATTCAAGGGTTTTTCTTTATTTTTTACTATTTTCTACATTGTAGAATAATAGTGATGACATCAAAACTATGAAATAACACACATGGAATCATGTAGTAACCAAAAAAGTGTTACCAAAAAAGGGATATTCAATCAATCCCTATCCCAGTCTGTTGTTCCCACATGCTTCAAGAGGGCCACCATTGTTCCTGTTCCCAAGAAAGCTAAGGTAACTGAGTTAAACGACTACCGCCCCTAGCACTCACTTCCGTCATCATGAAGTGCTTTGAGAGACTAGTCAAGGACCATATCACCTCCACCCTACCTGACACCCTAGACCCACTCCAATTTGCTTACCGCCCAAATAGGTCCACAGACGATGCAATCTCAACCACACTGCACACTGCTCTAACCCATCTGGACAAGAGGAATACCTATGTGAGAATGCTGTTCATCGACTACAGCTCGGCATTTAACACCATAGTGCCCTCCAAGCTCGTCATCAAGCTCGAGAACCTGGGTCTCGACCCCGCCCTGTGCAACTGGGTACTGGACTTCCTGACGGGCCGCCCCCAGGTGGTGAGGGTAGGCAACAACATTTCCACCCCGCTGATCCTCAACACTGGGGCCCCACAAGGGTGCGTTCTGAGCCCTCTCCTGTACTCCCTGTTCACCCACGACTGCGTGGCCACGCACGCCTCCAACTCAATCATCAAGTTTGCGGACGACACAACAGAGGTAGGCTTTATTACCAACAACGACGAGACGGCCTACAGGGAGGAGGTGAGGGCCCTCGGAGTGTGGTGTCAGGAAAATAACCTCACACTCAACGTCAACAAAACTGAGGAGATGATTGTGGACTTCAGGAAACAGCATAGGGAACACCCCCCTATCCACATTGATGGAACAGTAGTGGAGAGGGTAGTAAGTTTTAAGTTCCTCGGCATATACATCACAGACAAACTGAATTGGTCCACCCACACAGACAGCATCGTGAAGAAGGCGCAGCAGTGCCTCTTCAACCTCAGGAGGCTAAAGAAATTCGGCTTGTCACCAAAAGCACTCACAAACTTCTACAGATGCACAATCGAGAGCATCCTGGCGGGCTGTATCACCGCCTGGTACGGCAACTGCTCCGCCCTCAACCGTAAGGCTCTCCAGAGGGTAGTGAGGTCTGCACAACGCCCGGGGCAAACTACCTGCCCTCCAGGACACCTACACAACCCGATGTTACAGGAAGGCCATAAAGATCATCAAGGACATCAACCACCCGAGCCACTGCCTGTTCACCCCGCTATCATCCAGAAGGCGAGGTCAGTACAGGTGCATCAAAGCTGGGACCGAGAGACTGAAAAACAGCTTCTATCTCAAGGCCATCAGACTGTTAAACAGCCACCACTAACATTGAGTGGCTGCTGCTAACACACTGTCATTGACACTGACCCAACTCCAGCCACTTTAATAATGGGAATTGATGGGAAATGATGTAAATATATCACTAGCCACTTTAAACAATGCTACCTTATATAATGTTACTTACCCTACATTATTCATCTCATATGCATACGTATATACTGTACTCTACATCATCGACTGCATCCTTATGTAATACATGTATCACTAGCCACTTTAACTATGCCACTTTGTTTACTTTGTCTACATACTCATCTCATATGTATATACTGTACTCGATACCATCTACTGTATGCTGCTCTGTACCATCACTCATTCATATATCCTTATGTACATATTATTTATCCCCTTACACTGTGTATAAGACAGTATTTTTGGAATTGTTAGTTAGATTACTTGTTGGTTATCACTGCATTGTCGGAACTAGAAGCACAAGCATTTCGCTACACTCGCATTAATATCTGCTAACCATGTGTATGTGACAAATAAAAATGGATTTGATTTGATTTCAACCACCAACTTACCATCCTGAGACAAGGCAGAGTATAGCCCACAAAGATCTCCACCACTGCATAAGCCAAGGGGGGGGCGCCAACCCGGACAGGAAGATCACGTCAGTGACTCAACCCACTCAAGTGACGCACCCCTCCTAGGGACGACATGGAAGAGCACCAGTAAGCCAGTGACTCAGCCCCTGTAATAGGGTTAGAGGCAGAGAATCCCAGTGGAGAGAGGGGAACCGGCCAGGCAGAGACAGCAATGGCGGTTCGTTGCTCTAGTGCTTTTCCATTCACCTTCACACTCCTGGGCCAGACTACACTCAATCATAGGACCTACTGAAGAGATGAGTCTTCAATTAAGACTTAAATGTCGAAATATGCAGGTCCAAAAATGGTTATGTATAAAATGGTTATGTGTTCAATAGTATTAACTGTTAACTTTGCAAGTTCACCAGCAATGAGGCAGCAATTACTAGCATAGGCCTCCTGGCCTTTTGGTATGTAACAATTACTTGATTGATGTATTATTTAATTATAAAGCTTGCATTTGGAATTTGTTGTTAAAAATAATAATTAGCCCACTATAGGAAGATGCTCTCCAAACTCCCGTCCAAACTCCCGTCCAACGTGTTTTGTTCTGTTGTTGAAATGTTTGCTTTTGCCTCTCACACGTTTAAATGCATGTGGTAAATCTTTATTCCCCGTTTAATACTAAAATAATTGCTAGCGTTTCATCATTCCAACCCCATGCCTATTGCAACACGTAGACATTTCTGCTTCATGTTTGATAGGCCTGTAATACATTTGAACTTAGCCGACCATTTCAATGTACCCTGCTCTGAGTGGGCACAATGTTTACTGTGCACATGAATGTTCACAAGACTCACGTGTGTCTGTGTCCTAGGAGCGCGCAGGCCTCAATGCGCATAGAACGCTTTGGAGTCAGAAAATGAGTAATGGAAAATGATTGTGATGAAATATAATGACAAATAATTACTGTACTTCCGATTAAGACGAATGTAGCCATGTAATGGATGTGGAAATTGCCTTTTACATTGTAGAACCAGTTTATTGGTTGTAATTGCCAATTGTGTCGTTGTATGGTCCACGGGGTGCTTACAGTATATTATGTAGGCCTGCTTGTTTGAGCTCCTGTTAGACAGGTTCCATTTGGTTTCTCAAGGGGAGGCTGTACAGTCTTGCTCTCTACCTGTGTCTGTTCAGATAGGAAAGGTTAAGGCTGATACAGAGGCTATTTCTTTTGGACTTTTGCCCGTGTATATTTGGTAAATATACTTGTATATTTTGTATGATATGGCACTTTCACCATTGGATCACCAAGATCTGTAAACTGCCCTGCCTTCTGCTGATTTCATGACCTTATCACTGCTACATGTCCCTATTTTACAGTTAGAGTAGACAAAATAATGAAAAGGGCTGTCTGGTAACCTCAATAAATAGACAAATATTTGTAGTTAAACAAGTTATTGCAGGGGCCTCATGAGTGGTGCAGTGGTCTAAGGCACTACATCGCATTGCTAGCTGTGCCACTAGAGATCCTGGTTCAAGTCTAGGCTCTGTCGCAGCCAGCCGTGACCGGGAGACCTGTGGGGCGGTGCACAATTGGCTGAGCATCATCCGGGTTAGGGGAGGGTTTGGCTGGCAGGGATGTTTTTGTCCCATTGTGCTCCAGCAACTCCTGTGGTTGGCTGGGTGCAATGCACATTGACACGGTCGCCAGGTGTACAGTGTTTCGTCTGACACATTGGTGTGTCTGGCTTCCGGGTTAAGTGGGCATGTGTCAAGAAGCAGCTTGGCTGGGTTGTGTTTCTGAGGACGCGCGGCTCTCGACCTTCGCCTCTCCCGAGTCCGTACGGGAGTTGCAGCGACAAGAATGTAACTACCAATTGGATACCATGAAATTGGGGAGAAAAATGAGTAAAAAAATTCATACAAATAAACAAGTCGTTGCATGTATAGATTTTCTTTTTGCTTGACTTGACTTGAAAACGTGTGACTCGACGTGCTCTTAGAATGCACGACTTGGACTTGACTTGAGTCTTGACCCACTGTACTTGGGACTCGACTTGAGACTCGAACGAAGTGACTTGAGACTTGCTTGTGACTTGAATAAAAGTGGCTTGGTCTCACCTCTGTTATACACCAAGTGATGAAAAGCAGGCCCCAGACATTGAGATTACATAGTTACTGTAAATTGTTGTACAGCTTGTGAGGATATTCCATAATATTAATAGTCCTCTTTTCTACACTTCCTCTTTCCTCTTGTCACTCCACACGTTTAGTACGACCACACTGGGCCTCTTCGAAACCAGCCGATGCATCGTCTGCCAACACTAGCCCATGTCATACCCCCCCCCTCCCCCACACACACACACACACACACAAATTACCACAGTCATTCTAACTATGACCCTCACGTCTGTTGTCATCACATTTCACAATACATTATCTACTGTATTTATGATACATTATCTGAAACACCAGCAGCTGGGGTAGCTGTCTACACACTGTGCAGACAGATTTACAGACTGATGCACTCCAATAGTGACTGAGAGATTTACAGCAGGTTTGTTGCCTTTGAGCCCGAGACACCTCCTGGTGTAGTCTGGGCTCGTTTCTATTAAGATTAATAACTGCTGTATTTACGAAGCAAACTGTCCCACCAGGACCCTTAAGGCTGCCGTGTTCCAAACCGCCACTGGAACAAATGCAATGGGCTGACGGAGGGAGAATCAAAGGGATGGAGCGAGAGAGTGTGTAATAGAAATAAATATATTGGCTGTGTGTGTGTGTGTGTGTGTGTGTGTGTGTGTGTGTGTGTGTGTGTGTGTGTGTGTGTGTGTGTGTGTGTGTGTGTGTGTGTGTGTGTGTGTGTGTGTGTGTGTGTGTGTGTGTGTGTGTGTGTGTGTGTGTGTGTCGGTCTGTTTGCCTGCCTACATGCCCATTTGCCAGAGCCTGTGTACCAATGTCTGTGTGTCACTTCACTCTGCACCAATTATTCTACTGTGACACCCACAGTGTGTCACTGTGTAACTCTACTCTAACGACAGATTTCCTCTTCGTCTGAAGAGGAGTAACAGGGATCGGACCAAAATGCAGCGTGGTAAGTGTCCATAATTATTTATTACGAAAACAACTGAACACTCAAACAAAACAAAAATAACGTGCATCAACGAAACAGTCCGTGTGGTGACAAACACTGACTCGGAAAACAAACACCCAAAAACCAACAGTGAAACCTAGGCTACCTAAATATGGTTCTCAATCAGGGACAACGATAAACACCTGCCTCTGATTGAGAACCATATCAGGCCAAACACAGAAATGGAAAAAACATAGAAACACAAAAATAGACTGCCCACCCCATCTCACGCCCTGACCATACTAAATAAAGACAAAACAAAGGAAATAAAGGTCAGAACGTAACATCTACTTTCTGTTGTAATCACTGGTACTGTATTGAGCCGCCGCCACAAACAATATTTGTTCTGTTTTATTTCATCTGGGGAGCCCAATTGAGACCAGGGTCTCATTTTCAATGGCGCCCTGAGGACAGAAAATGAGAGAGAAAGAATAACAAGATACAGTAACAAATACATTACATTGGAACATCACAAAAACCACAGGCATCATAAACAAATGGTTAAAGTCAATCAATCAAAACAATTGTACACCTCTGTGAACTCATTTATCAGCGTTTTAAACTGCCGAGTGGCACTAGGGAATCCAAATCTAGTGATTTTTGTAAGTGATTCCAAAACTGTGGAGTGTGAAAACTAAAACGCGGATTTACCTCGTTCGAGTGGAGACCTGAGGAATCTCAAGACTTAAGCAACCCTGCGAATGGGTTTGGTATCTCATGTTTTTATACTTTAACAACAAAGTTAGCTAAGTCGGAAGCTTGTATAGAAGAGCTTGTAAACTGAAACGGTGTAATGAAGTGATCTAAGAGACTTTTAATGCGGACCAGCCAACCATTTGATACAGGATGCAGTGATACTTATTTTAAAAAATCTCTCCTCTCCTCTCCTCTTTATTGGCATGGGGGACATATGTTAACGTTGCCAAAGCAAGTGAAATAGATAACAAACATAAGTGAAATATACAATACAAATGAAGAGTAAACATTACACTCACAGTAGTTCCAAAAGAATAAAGACATTTCAAATATCATATTATGTCTATATACACAGTGTCGTAACGATGTGCAAATAGTCAAAGTACAAAAGGGGGAAAAAATAAACAAATATGGGTTGTGTTTTACAATGGTGTTTATCACTTGTTGCCATTTTCTTGCGGCAACAGATCACCAATCTTGCTGCAGTGACGGCACACTGTGGTATTTCACCCAGTAGATATGGGAGTTTATCAAAATTGGGTATGTTTTTGAATTCTTTGTGAATCTGTGTAATCTGAGGGAAATATGTGTCTCTAATATGGTCATACATTTGTCAGGAGGTTAGGAAGTGCAGCTCAGTTTCCATGGCCTGTCTTCTCTTGAGAGGCAGGTCTGCCTACCACGGCCTTTCAAGGCTATGGTAGCAAGGCTATGCTCACTTCGTCAGTCACAGAGGTCAGGTATTCTGTCACTGTGTACTTTCTGTTTAGGGTCAAATATCATTCTTGTTTGCTTAGTTATTTTGATAATTCTTTCCAATGTGTCAAGTAATTATCTTTTTTGTCATGATTTGGTTGGGTCTAATTGTGCTGCAGTCCTGGGGCACTGTGGAGTCTGTTTGTGTTTGTGAATAGAGCCCAACTACCACCTTGCTTAGGGGATTCATCTCCCGGTTAATCTCTCTGTAGGGGATGGCTTTGTTATGGAAGGTTTGGGAATCGCTTCCTTTTAGGTGGTTGTAGAATTTAGCGGCTCTTTTCTGGATTTTGATCATTAGCGGGTTTGTTTCTAATTCTGCTCTGCATGCATTATTTGGTGTTTTTATGTTGGACATTTTTGCAGAATTCTTTGTGTTTGTCCCATTTTGTGAATTCTTGGTTGGTGAGCGGACCCCAGACCTCACAACCATGCTGATAGGTTCCATTTCACAGTCTCACTGATATTTCCTGTCAAGGCCCAGGTCTGGCTGAATCTGTGCAGAAGATCTAGGTGCTGCTGTAGGCCCTCCTTGATGAGTGATTCTAGTAGGGTGAGGTCTCTCTCTCTCTCTCTCCCTGTCTCTCTCTCTGTCTCTCAAACAAGAACTGACAACACTTACTAAACATCATCGCTGACAACAGGAGGGAAAAAACTCTTTGTCCTGACTTCTGGGGCAGACTAGTACTCAAATACACTAACTGGCTATCAGACCAATAAATGAACTAACAACAAGCACTGACAACACAAATCTACCATGGGAGCTTCCAAGTCAGAAAGGATCAGGTGAATAAAAGTTAATGGCCATTCGTTGTGGTTCCCATGATGTGGTGTATTAGCTAAACCCTGCACATAGTGTTGGAGAGCTATGAGACAGTGCCCCCCACACTCCCACTCTATAAGCTCTTGTTCATCACCCTTTACCACCAGTGGAGGCTCGACCTTATGTTAATATCTCCAAATGACAGTGATTATCTTCAACTTCGTCGCCCATGTGTGTCGTTAGAGACGTGTTGTACTGTTCTGAACATTATACAGTAAGCACCGTGGACTGGAGTGTGCAGTCAAAACAAACTACCTTTTATCTAGTTTGGGGGCGATATGATCCTCTGTCAGATTATATCACAATCTTCTTCAGAAAGAGGACATTCATTCTGACACAGCAAGGAGGGGGGTGTGTGTGTGTGTGTGTGTGTGTGTGTGTGTGTGTGTGTGTGTGTGTGTGTGTGTGTGTGTGTGTGTGTGTGTGTGTGTGAGACAAACATTTAAAGGATTAGGTTTTTCCAGTGTTGGACAATGTGGAGAGGCCCTGCTGGTTTGAGAACTCCAAGGTCCAAACCATGGAATTAGAATTGGTCCGGACCGCAGTGACACGAGCAGGGGGGAGCATGGTGATGTCATCGTAGAGTGATTTGATGGTGATTGGACCCGGGCCTTGTCTGACCTAATGGGAACTTTTCCAGGTAGACTGGAAATGCTTTAGCTAAGTACTTAAGTTAATATCTACTAGGAAAGAATGCCAAATTACTTAGCAATATAGAATCAAACAACAAAACGTGTTCTTGCCTGATGCATGTTTTCTTTAGCTACTATGTTAAAAAGGAAAAAAAGAGAAGAGACCGATTCTGGATGCGATAAATGTAATCCACCGAGCTGGATAAACTGATTCTTGTGTCACAAGAATTTGGCTCGGATTTACTTTTTAATTGAACATATCTGGGGCGGTCTGCTTGACTTTGACATCAACAGTGAACTGTCAAATTGACAAGGAGTGCAGTCAGTGTCCAACATTCCCAGTATCCTACGACTACTGTGTTGGTGTCCTTTTTTTCTGTTCATGTTACAGAAAATTGGATTCGAAGATGAAAGAATTCTAAGTTCCACGGAAAGCTTTCAAGTGCGCTCATGTGAAATAATGTCTCTCATATAATATACTGGCAAAGTGTTGCTTACTTTGGTCAGTTTGCGACATGAAAGGCTTTCCATTACTCTGTGAAATGCAATACTTTTCAACATAGAACCACACACTGACTCTAAGCTGCATTACACCACTTAATATAGATTAATTCAATGCTATAATTGTATATACTTGCTCTGTGGGGAATATAAAAGTGCTTGGTCTCCCCCAGCCTCCTAGAGCCTGATGCTAAAAATAACATAAAAAATGGAGAGAAATAACGAAACAAAAACAACGCAAGCATGTACTATTGCGCTTAATAAAGTGGTGGGACTTTTGAAATGTCATTTGAGGTTGGGAGAGTGACATTTCAAAGACCGGTTCATTGGAGTTTCCTTTGTCGTGATGAAATCTATGAATGTGAAGAGGTTTCCATATCAAATGTTAGTCATAAAGGATGTTCTCAGATACTGTCACGGGCGTCGTAAGAAGCGGACCAAGTTGCGGCGTGGTGGGCGTACATTTTCCTTTCTATTTGAATGTCGCCAACAAAACAATACAAAAACGACCATGAAGCTTACAGGGCTAAGTGCCACAAACAAAATTAACTACCCACAAAGAAAGGAGGGAAAAAGGGCTACCTAAGTATGATTCCCAATCAGAGACAATGATCGACAGCTGTCCCTGATTGAGAACCATACCCGGCCAAAACATAGAAATAAAGAAACATAGGAAACAAAACATGCCCACCCCACATCACACCCTGACCTAACCAAATAGAGAAATAAAACGGCTCGCCAAGGTCAGGGTGTGACAGATACTTGTTGTCGATGTTGGTTCCAACCAGACCTGGGTACAAATACATTTGACCTTTCAGTCATTTAGCAGACACTCTTATCTAAAGCAACTGAATGAGTGAATACATTTTGCACAGTACTGAGTGCATACATTTTCATACTTTTATTGTACTTGTCCCCCGTGGGAATCGAACCCACATCCCTGGTATTGCAAGTGCCAACCTCTACCAAATGAGTATTTGCTTCCTTTTAAATACTTTGAGCATTTAATTGAACTAGCCTGGAGTGCCAGATGGGTGGGGTTTGCACTTTTATAATTATTCTGTCATTGGTTCCATTGCACCAGGCAAGCTCAATCAAGTGCAGCTTATTCATTTGAAAGAACATAAATACTATTTGAAACCAGTTCTGTTTTCACATGTATTGCATGTGTGTTTGAAACTAGGATTATTTCTCTTCCCACACTGCTGAGTCATGGTAACCAGGATTTATAGCTGCATTATAATCGCTTAGATATGCATCTTTGATCAACTATAATGGGAATATGGGATCCACTATTTTGTTTTTTGTTTCAGGATCCATAGTCACAATGACTGATCCATTCAAACGCAATTAATAAAAAATAGAGTATTCAGCTCCTTTTCTTGGTAAGACCTTTCATGAGCATGTTGTCAACCATTTCATGAGCACCAACCCATTCTGTTTTAACCCCTGGGTGTAGTTCAACTACCACCCAGCAGAGGCCACTGTGGGCAAACGTCTTGCTATGCCAGGATCTTTGACATCATCAACCTAAAGTCTTGACATGCACACATGCACCAATGTAATTACTATGGAAACATATGTGTCCATGGAGTTAGGATGAACGACTGTATCTTTGTAGTGACTGGGTGTATTGATACACCCTCCAACGTGTAATTGATAACTTCGCCATGCTCAAAGGGTCTTTGTGGTTGGATCTGTGTTCAGAATTCACTGCTCGACTGGAGGACCTTACAAATAACTGTATGTGTGGGGTACAGAGATGAGGTAGTCATTCATCACGTTAAACACAATGATTGCACACAGAGTGAGTCCATGCAACTTATTATGTGACTTGTTAAGCAAATCTTTACTCCTGAACATATTTAGGCTTGCCATAACAAAGGGGTTGAATACTTATTGACTTTGTAAAAGTTTCAAAAAACATACTTCTACTTTGACATTATGGGGTATTGTGTGTTGGCCAGTGACAAACAATCTCAATTTAATACATGTTAAATGCATGCAGAAACACAACGTTCTGAAGGCACTGTATAGGGACACTATTCCTGCAGGACCTTTGCCATAGAGGAAGGTCAATGGTGACTTTAAAGCAGTTACATAGTTTAATGGCTGTGATAGGAGACAACTGAGGATGGATTGAACAATTCAGGTGTGGAAAGCTCTTGGAGACTTAATCCCACTTTGTGGGATTAGGCACTGTGGTGACTATTGAATATCTCCTTGGTCTGTTTACTTTCAATGAAAGTGAGAGGTACCTTAGACACCTCTAAGATACGGAATCAGCCTACCTTTCAGACCCACACTCAGTGCCACCTCACTCTCTCTTTATCACTCCATAACTCTATGCTCTACAAAAAGGAAGCTTGCCAAACACCTCAGTGAGCAAACACAATAATGAGTGCTGTACCTAAACAGTGATTTGCAGGCTGCACTATAATTCAGCCAGGCACGCCACAGACACCAGCTAGCCACAAGATGGATGACTTCAACGAGACGAGCCCAGAGACAATGTGTACCATCTTTCCTGTCTGAAGCAGACTAATGGCCTGTAAGAAAGCAGGTGTGTGTGGGAAGAGACAGAGGAAACACAAAAGCACTGGCAGACAAGCTTAATGGATCAGAAACATTGGCAAACAAATCAATCTCCTCTCCTGCATTTGTTCTAGATGCTGGTGTTGCTTCCATGTGAAAATGACAAGCTCGGGTGCCTCGGTGAGTCATGAGTGACTGTCATTCCATTCATCCAATAAACAGGCAGGGAGATATCACTGGCATTTGTCTTTGAAATTATCTTGCATCCAAAAGCAGTTTTATATCGGTTTAGTTTTTTCTTGGTGTGTGTGTGTGTGTGTGTGTGTGTGTGTGTGTGTGTGTGTGTGTGTGTGTGTGTGTGTGTGTGTGTGTGTGTGTGTGTGTGTGTGTGTGTGTGTGTGTGTGTGTGTGTGTGTGTGTGTGTGTGTGTGTGTGTGTGTGTGTGTGAAGCAGGCTTTCATTATTCTCATGGCAACCTGCTTATGCACTGAAACAGCACACCACTAATGATTAAACCAAGCTCAGAGGCAACCCGTCTTTTGTAGATAAACTCCAAAAGCAATTGTTTATTGCAGGCAGAGAAGAAAAACATCCATCTGATTCAAGACTGTAAAAGAAATGAGCCTTTGAAAATCCACCAACCAGTCCCGACCCTATTTGTTATTTGCTTAGAACCAGCGTGGTACTGGTGTAGCCAACAAAAGGGGGGAGAGGGAAAGGATGTTTTTTTTTATCAGAGAATGACAGCGTTATTGAGTTCCTACCTTTACTGGCAGCCTTTAAAAAAAAAAACATGGATCCATGCCAGCAAATACTTACCGTAATCCATTTATATTGTTCTCCAGGAAAGCGTGCTCATCTTACTGCAGTGAGCTGATCCTCAAAGTTATAGCCGACTTGAAGAAAAAAAAAACGTTTCTGACTTGACAGAATCATGGTCCACAGGGTCTCCCAGACATACAGTATATCTGGAACTTTACTGGTTCCGGTGGACGTTTTGTCCACCTGGACAATGTTCCCTGTCTTCCACTCAAGTGCCTTGTCTGTACAGGCTAAGAGCAAATACTGGCAGTCATCTTAAAATGTCCACACCAGTAGAAATGCACCATTTTGTTTTTTTGACCTTAAAGACAACGGCCAGATCGAACCCATGATGCTGCACAACCATTTAAGTAAATAGATCATTGTTTTAGTCAGTGTGATATATTTGGGCTTGAAGTAACAAATCCCGAAGTGACCTCTTTGTGCAAATCTGTGTGAATCTGTCTGTCTTTTCCTGATATGACCTACAAATCATTTTACCACCCACCAGCATGGCATTGTTAAAGAATCAGAAACAACTGCTAAGTATTTCCTTCTCGCGACTGAAATGATCCAAACAGCCTTGTGTCCACTTGTGCGGGTCATGGAGCAAATTAAAATCGTTTTTCACCAGAAAATGAACATAATCCATTGGATAATTTGTCCATTTTCACGTCTTTTTTATCTAGTTTGTATTTTTTTTAAATGTACAGTACCAGTCAAAAGTTTGGATACGCCTACTCATTTAAGGGTTTTTCCTTTATTTGTACTATTTTCTACATTGTATAATAATTAAATAACACATATGGAATCATGTAGTAACCAAAAAAGGGTTAAACAAATCAAAATATATTTGAGATTTGAGACTCTTCAAAGTAGCCACCCTTTGCCTTGATGACAACTTTGCACACTGTTATGTGAACATTTTATAAACGCTATAATTGCATAATATAAAACCCGCTCCCCCGTCACCCAAGATGAATGTTTTTGACCACTAAAGTTTTGCTTCACTACACACTCTACTGCTTTGATTGGTGTAATGTTAGCTAGAAACCACAAGTGTCTTACCAAATAATAAAAAGGCACTCGCAAAAGAAAATTCAAGGAACGTATGTATAGGTAGCCTTTGTCATTCTTCGGAGGTGGAACCTAAACATGTCATTTGCGGTGTGCATGATCATCAGCAAAGACACTGTAGCCTATCATTTCACTTCCTCTGTGAGAACCATGAGCACCGGCTGACTTGGCTTTGTTGTACCGAAGCCAAAGCCTCCCAGCAGCCTACCTACCAAAGGTTGCCCTGTGTTCATTACAATGTAGAAAAATGCACATCAGCTATCTTTAAATAGTTACCCGTATTACCGGCACTTCATCTAATTCTTTAGAACTATTTCTATGACGGATTCGCAGCCGCAATTTATGGAAGATTCCAAAACTTTGGAGATTACAATAGATGGCGAAGTCAAAAATAGCTAACTATATAAGGTTAGCATGCTAGCTAGCTATTTGCTATTTTTAGGCTCCACATGGAAATTCCCCCACCCAATTTGTAAATCTGTATAGGTGGCCTTTGTCATTCTTCAGAGGTGGAACCCAAACATGCATTTCCTCTCTAGGACAGGACATTTCTTTGAAATAGTTCCTCTGTAGGGGTTCTTTAAGGATTCCATTTGAGATGATATGTCTTATATTTGAGCTGCTGACCCCTACTGTTGTGGAGGTGGGGCAGCAGCGTAGCCTAGTGGTTAGAGTGTTGGACTAGTAACCGGAAGGTTGCGAGTTCAAACCCCCGAGCTGACAAGGTGCAAATCTGTCGTTCTGCCCCGAACAGGCAGTTAACCCACTGTTCCCAGGCCGTCATTGAAAATAAGAATGTGTTCTTAACTGACTTGCCTGGTTAAATAAAGGTAAAAAAATATATATTAAAAAAAAGGTGAAGCACTCATTGTTTCCATTAGAAAATGTTGGACCTGTTGGAATACTCTAAAATACATCCTTCCTCTAAGTAATCAGTGATCTGACATGTCATAATTGGTGAAAGCAATGCAATGGAAAACTTGATCACACCAATCCAGTTGTGTTGGGTCATTGATCACTAAAAGAAGGGAGGGAGAATGGATGTTTTTAAGAGTACACTTAAAGGTCTAGTGCAGTCAAAAATGTGATATTCCCTTTTATTATATATATATATTTTTCCACACTATGAAGTTGGAATAGTACTGTGAAATTGTGAAAATGATGATACTTCCTGCCTGGAATTTCAGCCTGTTTTGGTGGGGTGGAGTTTTGGCCTGCCTAGTGACATCACCAGGCGGTAAATTAGTTCATATACCAATAAGAAAGACAGTTACAAACCTTTCTGCCAATAACAGCTCGTTTCCAGTTTCCCCCTCCACACTCGCAGACAATCCTAGCTAAATTCTTGCTTTTAGAAATGGTCATTTTCTAAGAAGCTATTTTTGTTTATTTTTTTAAAAACATTTTAATTTAAAACAATCACATTAAGGTACTTCATTGTACCTTAAATGATTTGATATTGAGAAATGATTTGATATTGAGATAAAATTGGCTGCATCGGACCTTTAAGTCCCTCTGACCCTAAGTTACTTCCTAAAAGTCTAGAACTGGACATCACAGGGTTGTCATTGAGAAAGACTTGTGCTACAGCAACCAAATATCATGTTATGTTCCCAACCCTATAGTCTACATACCCTCCCTCCACAATACTTAAATACTTGACCACAAACTATAAAGAGCTATGCATGATGATAGAAACAAGGTTCATGAAGGACGATTTATATTAACTTCCATGTCTCAAAGTACGAACAACATGCACCATAATCAAAGACCACGACACATAAATGTGTTCTAGGACCCAAGGGTTCAAAATCAAACCCTTGGGTCCATTCATTTCCCATGCTTACGATTATGACTCAAATGGTCAAGAGGAAACAGTTGATTTAGGACATTACTTAAGAATGACTTCAGTTAGCCATGGAGAATGTGAACCCTGAGCATGTGAGTCATGGTTAACAGCACCAAGCGCCAAACAGCAGGCTAGTATGACATGTGACTGTGACTTCTCAGAGCAGCACAGAGCCACATGTGACTTCTCAGAGCAGCGACAGGCTTATTTGAAAGGCAAATTTCAGAGCGTTTTCATAGACTACAATGAATGTCAGAATGTTAGACTGAGAGGACAGATTCATTCTGAATGCATAGAGATGAATACACAATGTTGGGTTGCTATTTTTAGGAATAGGATGCACTGTATCCATGGTAAATTAGGTTTTTATATACAACTACTGCCATTTATCATTTTATCAAATCATTCTGATACGCAGTGAACAATGATTGAACTGTAGTGGAATCGTGACCACAGTGGTGGGTTTGGCATTGACAGAAAAATGCATATGATGAAAATAACCTCATACCTAGTGTAAAATATGGTGGATCTTTGATGATATGGGGATATTTTGCATCCACTGGTCCTGGGGCCCTTGTTGAGGACAACGGCATTATGAACTTAATCTAGTACCAGGACATTTTAGCAAAAAATCTGTTTGTCTCTGCGAAACTTGGCCACAAGTGTATCTTCCAGCAAGACAATAACCCGAAGTATGTCCATAATAAAGTGATGCTCTACCTTCTTTACAGCACTATCAACAAGGCAGGTCCTACAGGCCCTAGTTTTATCACATCTGGACGACTGTTCAGTCAGTCGTGTGGTCAGGCGCCACAAAAAAAGGACGTACACAGAGAACTAATATTAATAATATTCTAAATATGAATAATATGCATTTCAATCTCTCCTGGCTCAAAGTGGAGGAGAGATTGACTTCATCACTACTTGTATTTATGAGAGGTATTGACATGTTGAATGCACCGAGCTGTCTCTTTGAACTACTGGCACACAGCTCGGACACCCATGCACAACCCACACAACATGCCACCAGAGGTCTCTACACAATCCCCCTAGTCCAGAACAGACTAAGGAAGGTGCACTGTACTACATAGTGCCATGACTACATGGAACTCAACTCCCCATCAAGTAACTCATGCAAGCAGTAAAATTTGATTGAAAAAAAAATATATATATTTTTTAAATCACCTTATGGAACAGCGAGGACGGTGAAGCAACACAAACATAGTCACAGACACATGCATACACTCTCTCTCTCTCACACACACACACACACACACACACACACACACACGCGCACGCACGCACGCACGCACGCACGCACGCACACACACACACACGTACACATGGATTTTGTACTGTAGGTATGTGGAAGAGTAAGGACCTGAGGGCACAAAGTGTGTTGTGAATGTATTGTAATGTTTTTAAAATTGTATATAGTTTAGATTCTGATGTATCTACATAGTAAAAAAAGTGTATTTACTGTGTAAATTGTGTAATGTGTAATATGTTAATTGTTCAAAGTAGTCATTGTGCAGAGTTTCAGCATAATTCCATGTTGAATTGCCCTCATCTTTACCAAGGCTGCCAGCCATTTTGGACCTGACTGTACATACTTGTATTGCATACTACAGTTGATTGTATGCAAAAGCACACACTTTCCAAAGTCATAATAGCAAGGAAAAAAATCACCCAGAACTAAATTATTTTTTTTTAATTATTTTTATTCTACTTGGTGAATATCTACCTGCTGCAATGACCCTGGGAGGCAGTCATTACGGAACCAATTGAAAACCAAACGGAGGCTCCATATTAAAACCTGGTATGAAACGCTGACAGCTCCTTTTAATTGATGGATGTTTCTGGAGTGGTTGATGATTACCAAACTGCTGGTAATGTGGACACATGAATCATCCTCTGAAGCTGCAGAAGCACTCAGCTCACGTCATGGACTGACAGGGGAAGGAGACATCAGAGAACTCCTATATGAAAATTCACACAGAGAAGATGGGGAGAGTCTGTTAAGGAATGATACTGAACGTACCAATGTTACAATGGCATCTATGTGGGATTTGATTAAGGTTGCTCTGTGTGTGTATGTGTATGTGTGTGCGTGAGTGTGTGTGTGTGTGTGTGTGTATGTATCATCATGACTAAGGAGGACATCTGCGCGGAACATTGTGCCTCTCCACTTGATTTCACACATTTCATAATAACCTGCATTTGTCATCGCTTTTTTAATCGCTTGGCAGGAATAGTCTCTGAGGATTACGCTCCCCATTGGACAAGAGCGGAGTAGAGAGGGAAAGAGTGAGGATTGTGGAGATTTCGCAAGCATTGTTACATTTCACAGAAAAAAAACAGGTAATTATGTAACAAGAGAACGAAACAAATGGATTAATCCTCCTACCTAAGCAGTACCGAGCTCATGCAGGAAGGGGATGGAAATGAAATGTTAGTCTGAAATGACGTTAGGATCCTGATGTAACCGTGTGCAGGTTACCGTCAGGTATCGTTATCAGGGCAGGAGTCATCTGATTATTGACACAGGGAGAAGCACTTTGGGGCACATTAGCAAACTGCTGTTATCACGCACACACATGCGCGCACGCGGAACACCTGCACACGTGCAGAGAAATGGACAGACGGATGACGGACAGACAGACAGACACAGGATGCGCAAATGTGTCCGTCTTGTTCAATTGATATACCACAACATTTCCACATACGTACACACATTTACGTGCAGGCAAAACCCTATTGCACCGCACACACATCCCATACACCAGACACACTCCAGCACACAATGACACACAATGCAGTCAGTCACGTGCATTTTGTCCTACATTTCTGTGTTTTTCTCAGGAAGATGCAGCACTCCTAGTCTCAACTGTTTCCAGGTGTGGAATGTCAGAGATAATCTGGCCTATGGATCTCAGTGGGAAGCATAGGGTGTCCATTGTGCAGGAGCTGAACCCGTCCCAGCTCCCTTCATAGACTTACACTGTTATACAGTTGCTTTAAGGCGGCCCACCCTTCCTTCCAACTCTACCATGCTCTGTTTACTCATTGTTTCCACAAGTCTGGACCTGAGTGATCCAATATGTGGAAGAATACAAGCGCAGACACACAGAAAGACACTAGTCTTGCATACACACACACACGTGTGTGCGCACACATGCCGCACGCACATGTGCATAGATATGCGCACCCGCGCGCACATGCTTGCATAGAAACACACACATAGAATCAAATCAAATGTATTTATATAGGCCTTCTAGCATCAGCTGATATCTCCAAGTGCTGTACAGAAACCCAGCCTAAAACCCCAAACAGCAAGCAATGCAGGTGTAGAAGCACGGTGGCTAGGAAAAACTCCCTGGAAAGGCCAGAACCTAGGAAGAAATCTAGAGAGGAACCAGGCTATGAGGGGAGGCAGGTCCTCGTCTGGCTGTGCCGGGTGGAGATTATAACAGAACATGGCCAAGATGTTCAAATGTTCATAAATGACCAGCATGGTCAGATAATAATAATCACAGTGGTTGTCGAGGGTGCAGCAAGTCAGCACCTCGGGAGTAAATGTCAGTTGGCTTTTCATAGCCGATCAATCATTAAGAGTATCTCTACCACTCCTGCTGTCTCTAGAGAGTTGAAAACAGCAGGTCTGGGACAGGTATTACGTCCGGTGAACAGGTCAGGATTCCATAGCCTCAGGTAGAACAGTTGAAACTGGAGCAGCAGCATGGCCAGGTGGACAGCAAGGAGTCATCAGGCCAGTTAGTCCTGAGAGAGAGAAAGAAAGAGAGAATTAGAGAGAGCATACTTAAATTCACACAGGACACCGGATAAGACAGGAGAAGTACTCCAGATATAACAAACTGACCCTAGCCCCCCGACACATAAACTACTGCAGCATAAATACTGGAGGCTGAGACAGTTTTTCTTTCTCATAAATATCTCTTCACTGACGATATTCAAGCAAAAACCAGCATACACTGAGTTAGTCTTTGTTCATTTCTAGCCACCAAGCTCTGGCATTGTACGCCTTGATTACTGTTTATTTATTTGGCTTTAATTCCTCAATTAGATTTTGGTCAATTACTTTTGAAGTGGAGGACATGTTATTTCACTGGATGACTAGCAGATCAAATGAAAACATTTACATTTCAATATATTTAAAATAAAACGTTTAAATATATAGAAAGCAGGCTGTTCAGGGGAAAAAAATGCATGTAGTTGTATTTTGCCCGTTAAATATACACCCTCAACAATACATCCCTTAAAATATACCTCTGTGAGCAAAGTGAGAGGCATTTACGCCCGCCGCGAAGCTTCTCCAAACATTCATAACGCTGAGCAATGATTTATGAAAGCAGAATCTGTTCTTAACTTTGGCTTTCTTTGACGTTTGGGAAACTATTCAGTGTACAGTTGCATTATGGTCTGTCTACGAGACTGTCCAGACAAGTCCTGGATGGCCAACACAAACAACCAATCCCCTTTTCGGGCAGCAGGCATTAACCCCTCCACTGTTCATCTGCCCCTAGTGCAGACCGTAATTTTTCTCCATACCAATGAACATAGTTTATTGGCAAATGCACCTAAGCACTAAGCTGAAAAGAGAAAGGCAAAGAACAAGAAAAAACAACTACGCAGTGCAGACTTAAACTCATTGAAAGGAGACATTTTAGCTGGCTGCAAAAGCAAAAGATTGGTTTTGTCAGAGAGATTAGCAATGCTCGAATTTGTCTGGCCCCAAGGTGGCCATTAAAATGTTTGGCGCTCACTTGCCTATAGGTGAAGCTTCTTTAAAAAAAACTGAGATCCAGATCTAAGGGAAGGGGAATACCAGCCATCCAGAAATGAAATGGCCTGGAATGGGCTGAAGAGCAGCTGAATAGAACAACAGACATGTTGAGCTGAAAATATGTCTCCCTCCTAGACAACCTTCGCCTTTCATGTGTTCTCGAGCGTTCTCGAGCAGCACGATTTATGTTATTGAAGGTGGGAATTTTGGCGCCGTCATTGCTGAACTTGCCAGTGCAGGTCTTAGGTGCACATGTCAACAAGACATCTGATCACAGATTATATATGCGTAACAAGCTCAGGTTTCTGAAAACAGCCTCTTCCAAGTGTGAGAAATAAAAAGTCTGATATGTGAGCGGGAGAAAAATAGGGTTTGGTTGTCGGATTCCAATCCTCCTGTCTCATTGTTAGCAGAACACAGGAGCCGGCTGTGTATTTTGGTAGAAAACCAGACATTTGCCAGGCTCTAGGCTTCACACATTGTCCAGAACTGTGGCAGAGATGCTGAGGTGGGACTTACAGTAAGGGATTTACACGCTGTAAGTGTCTTTTGGTTTTGACATTTGTGCTGTAAACTTTTCGATTTTTATTTTATTTTAATTTTTGTCCCTGCAGATACCTTTTTGGTTTCAGGTAGATTCCTTTGGTGGTGAAAACTGTTATATTTAGAACCTTTAGTGGTGAAAGGGTTCCACGTAGAACCTTGTATTAGTGAAAGGGTTCCACTTGGAACCAAAAAGTAGGCTCTCCTATTGGCACAATTGAAGAACCCTTCATGGTTCTAAGTAGCACCTTCTTTTCTAAGAGAGTAGTTTGCCAACCTCTCACAGACACTGGTGATATGGAACAACAGCAACCAAGGGTGAAGTGAGGGATAAACATTGGTCTTGACTGTGGCCTCTGTCTCCTTTCCTACCTTTCTATCTCATTTCCTCTTTTCACATGGCTCCTGTCCTTCTCTCTATCTTCTCGCTCTAATCTTTAACATTATTTTTTATCTGCCCATCTTCTCTTTCCCCTCTGCAATCCTTCACTCTCTCCTCCCTCATTTCCCACCTTTCTTCCTGCTCATCTTCTCTCTATTACTTTCCTCCTTCCTTACTTTGTTTCTCCTCCCTTGCTCCCTCTCACCTCTCACCTCCTCCGTCTTATCTTCCTTATCTGCCCTTTACTCTCTTCCCTCTTCATCTCTCTTCACTTCTCTGCCCTTCTCCACTCCTCTCGTTTCCCATTCCCTCTCTCTCCTCTCACCGAGATGTGAGGAGCATTGCCCTCAAAGTTGGCTCCAGAACAAAAGCTGGCCTTGTGAGGCTCTGTTTGATCACCGACGCGTCTTCTCACATAGCAGCGGTTCACAGCAGGCAAAAGATAACGCCACCGTTACTGATGTCTTAAACTCAATTGGAATCCCTCAAAGGAATTTTTTTAAATATTTTTTAAAAATAATAAAATACAGTTTCTCTGCACGAGGCTAAGACATTAAGTTAGTTACTTATACAAAGGGCATGCAGAACTCAGAGTTAAAGACAGGCTGGCCTTAGGGGGGGAAATGTGTTTTTAAGAGTAAATTAATGGGGGTAATAGTAATAATCCTAATCCATAAATCGTCTTCTGGCCCCTGTGTCAGTTTAGCAGTGGAATGATTGGACTGATTTGTGCCAATAAGTCTTATGTCAGACATCCTCTCTGCTGGGTATCCAGTGTCCTCCTCTTCTCCTTTTCCCTCCATATTTGAATGTGGTGAGTTTGAGTTCTCCCGGTTCTCCCAGGGACTTTATCAGCCTGGTATTGTGGTTGATAAATGGCGTCTGGTGATGTTTATCATGTGGCTCTCTTCATTGCCCTGATGAATGAGGACTCGTCAGTAACCTGATCTCTATCTGGCCCCTACATACCTGCATAATAACCTGCATAAGGGGGAATGTAGACGGGTGGCTAGCGGAGCAAACTCCTGCTGCCCCGAGGTCATAACCTCACTGTGACCTCCACTGAAGCTCTAAACTTGCGGGAGATTGTTGTGGTGCCTTAGAAAAGATACTGGAGCAATGATTCAGTCTACCAATTCCAATTATATTGGCTCCAGCTTAGGTGAACTCTGACCCAGTGTCATCAAGCTTGGTATGTCCGAATCCAACTGTCCCTGGGCATTTATCACCAATCACCTCATCAGGTTCTGTTCCATTTAGTAGAGTTCTGAAAACCGCAGTTAGGGTTTGTCATATCCTCATATCCTCCTGGTGTAATACAGTACCGGAAAGTATTCAGACCCCTTGACTTTCTTCCACAATTTGTAACGTTACAGCCTTATTCTAAAATGGATTAAAAGAATACAAAATTCTCATCAATGTACACACCATACCCCATAATGACGAAGCAAAAATCATTTTTTTGAAATGTTGCAAATGTACTGTATTACAACAAATAAACAGAAATACTTTATTTACATAAGTATTCAGACCCTTTGCTAAGAGACTCGAAATTGAGCTCAGGTGTATCCTGTTTCCATTGATCATCCGTGAGATGTTTCTACAACTTGATTTGAGTCCACCTGTGGTAAATTCAATCGATTGGACAGGATTTGGAAAGGCACACACCTGTCTATATAAGATCCCACAGTTGACACTGCATGTCAGAGCAAAAACCAAGCCATGAGGTTGGGGGAATTGTCTGTAGAGCTCCCAGACAGGATTGTGTCGAGGCACAGATCTGGGGAAGGGTACCAAAAAATGTCTGCAGCATTGAAGGTCCACAAGAACACAGTGGCCTCCATAATTCTTAAATGGAAGAAGTTTGGAACCACCAAGACTCTTCCTAGAGCTGGTCGTGCGGCCAAACTGAGCAATCGGGGGAGAAGGACCTTGGTCAGGGAGGTGACCAAGAACCTGATGGTCACTCTGACAGAACTCCAAAGTTCCTATGTCGAGATAGAAGAACCTTCCAGAAGGACAACCATCTCTGCAGCACTCCACCGATCACGCCTTTATGGTAGAGTGGCCAGACGGAAGCCACGCCTCAGCTAAAATGCACATGACAGCCACTTGGAGTTTGCCAAAAGGCACCTAAAGAACTCTCAGACGATGAGAAACAAGATTCTCTGGTTTGAGGAAACCAATATTGAACTCTTTGGCTTGAATTCCAAGAGTCAGGTTTGGAGGAAACCTGGCACCATCCCTACGTTGAAGCATGGTGGTGGCAGCATCATGCTGTTGGAATGTTTTTCAGAGGCAGGGACTGTGAGACTAGTCAGGATTGAGGGAAAGATGAATAGAGCAAAGTACAGAGAGGTCCTTGATGAAAACCTACTCCAGAGCTCTCAGGACCACAGACTTGGGGCAAATGTTCACTTTCCAACAGGACAACGACCCGAAGCACACAGCCAAGACAACGCAGGAGTGGCTTCGGGACAAGTCTCTGAATGTCCTTGAGTGGCCCAGAGCGCGGACTTGAACCCAATCGAACATCTCTGGAGAGACCTGAAAATAGCTGTGCAGTGACGCTAGCTTCCCATCCAACCTGACAGAGCTTTAGAGGATCTGCAAAGAAGAATGTGAGAAACTCCCCAAATACAGGTGTGCCACGCTTGTAGCGTAATACCCAAGAAGACTCAAGGCTGTAGTCGCTGCCAGGGGTGCTTCAACAAAGTACAGATTAAAAGGTCTGAATACTTGTAAATGTGATATTTATTTAATGTAATTTTTTTTATACATATGCTAAATTTTCTATAAACCAGTTTTTGCTTTGTCATTCTGGGTATTGTGTGTACTGTAGATTGATGAGGGGGAAAAAACAACTGAATCGATTTTAGAAAAAGATGTAACAAAATGTGGAAAAGGTCAAGGGTTCTGAGTACTTTTCAAATGCACTGTGAACCAAGCCCCGACTCCATCTCATCTTGTTAAGTTAAGGCTTCATAAGCTGGGTTGATTGTGAGACCCCACTGCGCCAATCACAGGTTCAAAGTGCAGCACAGGAAATCAAGTCCAACCTTTGTCATCTCTGCTATTATATGATGCTTTAACTCCCTACCACCACTAAGCATTTCGTCCACATCTTTGCCGAACCAAATGATGATTGATGGTAGTTCTCGTACGATAATTGCTGAGCCTTTTCAGTTTGATGAAAAGAGAGCTTTTAGGCACACCCAACTAAGCACACGAGCTGGACCTTAAAGAACATCTGTAGAAAAATAATAATATCTACTCATTCTTTGCTGCTGCTAAAGGCTAGCTGAGGGCCGACATTATTTTATATCAAGTTGTTTTCCTTCCTGTTTTTTATACGCCCACCAGCATTTTGTTCCCACTCTCACAATGCAATAAGCCACCCACTGTTGAGTATGGCCTTGAGTGGGAAACCATAGAGCTCGTCCCAGTCCAGTGATAATATAATGTCCTTACAGTGGGTCAGAACGTCAACATCACTAGGAACAGCCCACTGTTTACTGTGGCTTACTGGAGATAAAGCCAATAATTTTGTGGCAGGAACTGACATCACTGGGAGCTGTTCAAAAGTATATTTATATTCAGCTCGGCGCTGCGGTTTCTGTAAAATGTCATGGTATCATCAGAAAATGACTGACTTTCCCTGGAGCATAGATTATTGGTGAATCTAGGAAACGTTTTCATTTACTCTGACTCTCTTTTTCATGGTTTTCTCCACCAGTCACTTCCTGATTGTGCTGCCTGCGTTTCTCCAGAACTTGCTGCTGAAGAAAAAGGGAAATGAACACGCTGGCTAAATGCATCATCGACCTTGAGTAAGGTACGGACACTATGGCATCAGAGTAGAGGAAGTATAAAGCACCTCATGGATCTGAATGTCTCTGACCTGTATGGTGATGTGAATGGCTCTTTCCGTCCTCGGTAGAGGAAGTATAAAGCACCTCATGGATCTGAATGTCTCTGACCTGTATGGTGATGTGAATGGCTCTTTCCGTCCTCAGTAGAGGAAGTATAAAGCATTTACATTTACATTTAAGTCATTTAGCAGACGCTCTTATCCAGAGCGACTTACAAATTGGTGCATTCACCTTATGACATCCAGTGGAACAACCACTTTACAATAGTGCATCTAAATATTTTAAGGGGGGAGGGGGTGAGAAGGATTACTTTATCCTATCCTAGGTATTCCTTAAAGAGGTGGGGTTTCAGGTGTCTCCGGAAGGTGGTGATTGACTCCGCTGTCCTGGCGTCGTGAGGGAGTTTGTTCCACCATTGGGGAGCCAGAGCAGCGAACAGTTTTGACTGAGCTGAGCGGGAACTGTACTTCCTCAGTGGTAGGGAGGCGAGCAGGCCAGAGGTGGATGAACGCAGTGCCCTTATTTGGGTGTAGGGCCTGATCAGAGCCTGGAGGTACTGAGGTGCCGTTCCCCTCACAGCTCCGTAGGCAAGCACCATGGTCTTGTAGCGGATGCGAGCTTCAACTGGAAGCCAGTGGAGAGAGCGGAGGAGCGGGGTGACGTGAGAGAACTTGGGAAGGTTGAACACTAGACGGGCTGCGGCGTTCTGGATGAGTTGTAGGGGTTTAATGGCACAGGCAGGGAGCCCAGCCAACAGCACCTCATGGATCTGAATGTCTCTGACCTGTATGGTGATGTGAATGGCTCTTTCCGTCCTCAGTAGAGGAAGTATAAAGCACCTCATGGATCTGAATGTCTCTGACCTGTATGGTGATGTGAATGGCTCTTTCCGTCCTCAGTAGAAGTTCAGAGGAACACATTATTCCGCCTCACCATTTGTTACACTGCCTCATTGTATGATAAAGACAGGGAGTTAGCATGTGTCACATTGATGGACCTCATAGAGAATTCAACTGGCATCCGGTACCCAGCAGTCATCTGTAAACTCCCTCTGAACTTAGAAAGAGTCTTGTCTCACATCAAAATAAAGAACCTAGGGTACAACAGATCTTTACTAGGTGCAATGGACTGTGCTGTAAGTTTAGCACGCAATGAGAAACAGTAGGGTATTCTGCTCGCAATATCTGGGAGACACAGCCTGTCATGGGGGCAGTCAAAAGAGACTGGAGTTGCATGCTATGAGGTAAGGTAGTTGTGCAGAGAGAAGGCTATCATACTGTAGCTATCTATGAGATGCAGGAAGTGGAATGTGGAATTAGTACACTAACAAAGACATAGTATCGTGCAGCTAGCATATTGTTTTGTGAAGGTTTGGTGGATTAGAGTGACAGCTCTCTAAAGATCAAAACTGCACTTAATTAACAGATAAAATATCATATTGACTGTGCAGTCAAACAATCATTGTACCATACAGTTAGCCATGGAGATTTATTTGAGCATTAGTTTTTTTACAATCGCTAGGACCGATTTCTCAATACTTAGGTCACTTTTTCAAAACTCTTCACACCGTGAACACAACAGCAGTCTATGTGGGCTAAACTGTGGATCATTTTTCATTGGTTGGGCACAAAATGCATTCAATGACTATGTCTTTCAAATGTCATGAATTCTTTTCTCACTCAGACACGACCACCACCAAAAACGTATGTACCTTAAGGCCAATTTGCACATGTTTACATACTATTTTCAAAACTGTTAAACTTAAGTTCAAAACCTATCATAACACAACATTGAATGAGACCGCAATTTGATACATTTCTACAGTAATACCGCATTGAAATATATTCTAAATCTAAAAAATGAAATACTATCAGAACAATTAGACCAACCACAGCTGATTCCCATTGTAGCTGAACACCTACCCAGGTGTTAGTCTTTCCATTACATTACCATCTATACAAAAGGGGACATCTTAGGAATAATGCTGTACTGTAATGTAAACATGGACCCAGCCAGAGAGAGAGAAGTGGCAGACAGAGGAAGAAGAGTGGCTGGGAGAGGGAGAGGAGTACGTATGCGTGGTGGAAGAAGACTGAGTCTCAGATGAGATTAGGGCCACTATAATTGATCATGTTATAAATCATGGTCTATCAATGAGAGAGGCTGGTCTGAGAGTGCAGACAAATCTGCTACTCTCAACAGTTGCATCTATTGAGAAACTTCTGGCAAAACAACAGGTAAGATGTGCATTCTGCAAGGGCAGCTGACTGAACTGCACATTACAGAAGGAAATTGAGCAAAGCCTCCAAACCTACTTGTGTGTAATTGTTTTTGTATTTCTGCTTAGAACCCAACGGTTACCTCCCACAGGCGGGAGAGGTAGGATTTTCACTGCTGTGCAGGAAACTACAATCGTTGATATGGTCATCAGAAACAATGGCATAAAACTCACAGGGATTCGGGACAGAGTGTTGGCAGACAACATTACATTTGGAAATATTCACAATGTAAGCATAACAACTATTTCTAGAGTCCTGAAACAACATCAAGTCAGGATGAAGCAGTTGTACACTGTCACCTTCGAGAGGAACTCTGAACGAGTCAAGCAACTCAGGGACCAATATGTCCAGGTAAGATGAATATAAAATACAGAACTGGTTTTGAAGTAAACCAAACAGGGCAGAGGCACACAATGGCATGTTTTTAGGTATAAACTACCGTAATAGCCTGACTCTTATGTTGCCATGTGGATTTATTTGAGATAGTCATGGAGATTGAAGCCAGGCAAACACCCCTCATATTCATCTTTGTGGATGAGGCTAGTTTCAAATTGGCCAAAACACGGCGGCGAGGAAGGAATGTGATTGGGAAAAGAGACACTGTGGATGTCCCGGGCCAGAGGGGTACCAACATCACAATGTCTGTAGCAATATCCTCTGATGGATGGCTGTTACACAAATCGCTAATTGGGTCATACAACACCGAGCATCTCATTTCATTCCTGGGTGACCTCTATGGAAGGGTTGTGCCAGGTGAGGAAAGGGGTACAGTGAGGTGAAACCGGCCAACGTTTGTAATTGTATGGGACAATGTGGCATTTCACCACTCCCATGCAGTCGCAGAGTGGTTTGCAGCCCATCCCAGGATGGTGTCACTTTTCCTCCTTCCTCCTTCCTCACTTTTCCTCCTTCCTCATTTTCCTCATGGAGTTGGAAGGTTTATGACCACCATCCACATGATCAAATGTCCCTCCTGGACGCAATGAATGCTGGATGCCTGGACATACGTATCTGCAGAAGATTGCCAGGGATGGACCAGGCCAGGGATGGACATACGTATCTGCAGAAGATTGCCAGGGATGGACCAGGCCAGGGATGGACATACGTATCTGCAGAAGATTGCCAGGGATGGACCAGGCCAGGGATGGACATACGTATCTGCAGAAGATTGCCAGGGATGGACCAGGCCAGGGATGGACATACGTATCTGCAGAAGATTGCCAGGGATGGACCAGGCCAGGGATGGACATACGTATCTGCAGAAGATTGCCAGGGATGGACCAGGCCAGGGATGGACCAGGCATGCCAAAAGATTCTTTCCTATGTGTATTTTCCAAGATGACATAAGATGTGATGTGGATGAGAACCTGTGGCCAAATGGATAAGACAGGGTTGACTGGCATTGCTACTGTATCTGTATCGGTAGATGGTGTATATACAAATGATTGTATTTTGGAATCACTCAATGCCAAAAAATGACACAAAACATATTGAAGCATATTGCATCAGGTCTGATTCATTGCTGTAACATATACTGTAGTGAATTCTAGACAGTAGAGAGGTGTCATTCTTGTTTTGCAAAGACACTTGACAAAAGAAAACATTGTGTAATGCGACCTGTTGTTTAGTGTTTTTTAGCTCATTGTTTTATGAGTGACAAAGTGTGCTTGTCGGGTGCTTGTCTGGTGAAGAATGAGTTGATTTGAGACATGTGTGAAGTGTTTTGGTAGTTTTAGTGCCTTTTGGATGTGAAATGAACTGCTGTGCCAAGCTGAAAGTTGGTTAGGAGAACTGTGTGAAGAGGTTTGAAAAGGTGACCTAAGTATTGACAAGTGGGTCCTAGCGATTGTAAAAATAACAACTGGAAGTGACACGAGTACTCAATGTATGTTTTGATCTTGGGTTTTGTTATGCTTCGATCTTCCCAGGTGTTTTATGTTTCAGGTGTGCTCTTTCAATCACATAGAATGACCAGGTAAATATAGTTGAAAGCTATGATCCCTTGTTGATGTCACTCGTTCAAGAATTATTTATAAGCCTTGAGACAAGGATTATGTCAAATCTTTATTCTAAACTGGGTGTTTCAAACCCCTGAATGCCGATTGGCTGACGGCTGTGGTATATCAGACCATATACTATGGGTAAGACAAAATATTTATTTTTACTGCTCTTACGTTGGTAACCAGTTTATAATAGCAATAAGGCACCTCATGGTGATGGTGTCCAGGCACAGAACAGCCCTTAGCTGTGGTATATTGACGATATACCACACACACACGGTTGAATAAGTAGCACAGAAAGCTGATTATGTGTTGAATGAGTTTGGTGTTTGAGTGGTGGAAGGGGTCGACTGTGGGGGTTTGAGGGGGACGTTCAGGGTAGCAGCCAGGGATATAATTTCACTCCCTCAGCTTCAGCAGTGAAATACTTGGCTTGTGTAAATCACCCGGGGAGGGGGGACAGAAGTCATGAAGGTGACACCTATTAGGCTCTAAGGGTTCATAATGGACAGATGTGGCTGGACACACTGTCTCTGGGTACATCTCATAACACATTGCTCTCATGTACCCTTTGGTAATCCCCTCTGATTCGAATGCACGGCAGAACGTCAACTACTAATCCGTCAGACCGGGGTGGCAGGTAGCCTATTGGTTAGAGAGTTGGGCCAGTAACCGAAAGGTTGCTGGCTTGAATCCCCGAGCTGACAAGGTAAAAATCTGTTGTTCTGCCCCTGAACATGGCAGATGTTCCCCGATAGGCTGACATTGTAAATAAGTTCTTAACTGACTTGCCTTGTTAAATAAAAAATAAATACAAAAAATACCCAATATCAGGTTTCTGTGTTGTTACGCAGGCTTAATGTGTCTTATTTTGATTAAAGTACATTTATATTAACAGAGAGAGATACTGATTTCATTCATTTCAAAAGCACAGCTTAGTACTCTGTGGCTGTGAAAGCAGCAGGATATTCTTTAACGCTATAGGGAACGCGGGCAGGTTCCTGTGTTCATTAAGTTATAGCTCTACACAACATAAATCATCCTAATATGAGCAGATTTTAAGTGGGTGTGTTGATACTGAACAAGCTCTTATTGGGGCCCACTGTCTGGGACCCAGCTTAGACCCAAGTCACTAACATTAACAATGGAGACGGATACAAACCTGAGAATGTCCAACCATTTGCACTTTCCACGGTCTGCTGTCTCAGGTTTTTAGGGCTCTAAACTCTGCTGACCCTGCTTTAACAAGATGGTGGCCATGGCGAAGGGATGACTGCCAACAACAGAGCTGTCATAAACCCCAGACTCCAGACACAACACGTCTGCCTAAAGCACTGCAGGAGAGTAATGTGCGTGTGTGTGTGTGTGTGTGTGTGTGTGTGTGTGTGTGTGTGTGTGTGTGTGTGTGTGTGTGTGTGTGTGTGTGTGTGTGTGTGTGTGTGTGTGTGTGTGTGTGTGTGTGTGTGTGTGTGTGTGTGTGTGTGTGTGTGTGTGTGTGTGTGTGTGTGTGTGTGTGTGTGTGTGCGCGTACATGTGTGCGTGTTTAACTATTCTTGTGGGGACCAGAAGTCCCCACAACAATAGTAAACAAACAGAAAAATGTACCAACTGGGGACATTTTGTTAGTCCCCATGAGGTCAAATGCTATTTCTAGGGGGTTTAGGGTTAGGAGCTAGAATTAGTTTTAGGGTTAGGAGATAGGATTAGGTCTAGGGTTAGGGTTAAGGTTAGGTTTTTGGGTTACGGTTAGGGTTAGGGTTAGGGTATGAGTACGGGTTAGGGTTAGGGATTAGGGAAAATTTTAAATGGGACTGAATTGTTTGTCCCCACAAGGTTAGATGTACAAGACTGTGTGTGTATTTGAATACACTCAAGCCAGGTGTATGTGTGTGGTTGTGTGTGAACATGTGCCTATGTGTGTGTGTTTTTGTGAGTATGCACTTGTTTGTTTGTGTGTGTGTGTGTGTGTGTGTGTGTGTGTGTGTGTGTGTGTGTGTGTGTGTGTGTGTGTGTGTGTGTGTGTGTGTGTGTGTGTGTGTGTGTGTGTGTGTGTGTGTGTGTGTGTGTGTGTGTGTGTGTGTGTGTGTGCGCGTGTGCGTGCGTGTGTGTGTATTCAGTGGCTCCAGAGTTATGAACCTTGCTCGCAGGACGACTAATGGACCAAGGCATGCAATGCGTTCCTGTTTTCTCTATCAACAAACGGAAAAGGACATTTTCCAGTGCTTCAAATTTTATTGGAATTGCTTGAGAAAATGAAAATGTGCAAATGAGAATTTGTCAAAACCACTCCACCAGGCAACTGTAAAAGTGACAAATGCTTCCCGAAAAGGACTTGAATGACGACCAAACCGTCTCATCGCGAGCGCCATCATGCGCGTGTTGATTTTGTCTATCTCCACCAGACACATTCATGACACGCAGGTTAAAATACCAAATCCAACTGTGAACTGTATTAATTGGGGACAGATTGAAGCACATATTCATGGTCATTTAGCTAGCTTGCTATTGCTAGTTCATTTGTCCTGGGAGATTAACGTGGGTCGTTATTTTACTTGAAATTGCATGTGGTAATGTTTTTTGCAGGATCTTTGTAGAATATTGACCCATTTTGAGTGACAAAAAATACTGTGTTCTCTACTCCAACAATGAATCAATCGTCGTCATCTTCTTCTTCTTCTGTGGATTTATATGGCGGTTGGCAAGCAACTTTACGGTGCATTACCGCACCAACTGGACTGTAGTGTGGACCTCGTTCAGCTTTCAATCACCTACTTGGGGGTATATGCTCGTAAAATCCAATGAGGTAGATGGGAGAGGCGGGACTTGCAGTGCATCAAGCGTCTAAAATAAAACCAAGTATTTCTAACCAATTACTTTAGCGCCTGGCTATGCAGATGCATGTTGACGCATGCAAGCAGTTTGAATGAAATGATTGAAAAACATGTATGTGTACACGCTGGCGGTCTGGTCAGCATTGTCAAACTAGGGTCAAGATGGTTGATAGTCCATAATTCTACGCACTTAAAATGAACTCTATCATTTAAATGATGTGTCAGTCACACTGTTGCTTTAAACACCAATGATATTGCAGCAAAATCAGGAGGCAGGCAGCTAGTCACATGTGACTACATTTACTCTTTTGAAATGTATGTAGCCCTGTAAGCATTGATATATGAGTCTTTCCACACACTTAATTTGAGCCTTTTTGCTACAGCAGGAAAATAATCCTGCAGCAACAGGAAATGTGATTTATTACGTGGCTTATAATTAATGGACATTTTTGTAGGGGTTGACACATTTTTTTCATAAGGGAAAATCAAGTCTTAAATTTCAAAGTAGAAATTACAAACTTCAGAAGCCTTTTTAAACCTCAAATACACTACAAGTAAAACAATTTGTGCATTTCAGGGAAGTTATTCTGCAACAGGGTGATCAAATTAAGATCCTACATCTGTAGTAAGATCACATGTGAACTCAGTCTCTCAGGCAGATGGCTGTCAGTAATGTTGCATACCTGCCCTGAGTAAAATCCGTTCTAGATTGTTTGACAGGAGTTTATTGTTCCTTAAAATTGACTATCTATCTGACTAGCCATCATTCTGAATCTATAGCTAGCAGGTCTTCAAGTATACATTCCACTCTACGAAATTACATTTGGAATAGATTTGTAAGACTTCACACTTCTGAGAAAAAATGTTATTTACATGATGGATTCTGAGAAACTTTTAGAAGAGGGCGATATAAACACATACTTTAATACAAACGAATATGAATCAGACTAAATACCATGCAGTGTGTTGCATTTCTCATGGCATTTGCAAAGCCAATGTTTCTCAGATGTGTGAGATTAGTTGAATGTTAAATTTGTTATTTTCCTCAGACAGAATACGCCTAGCTGGAGCTAAATCAACAAGGGTGGCATTTCAAGATAAAGGAACAATGTTTCAACGTTGATCACACTGTCATTGTGGAATTCTGTTGTTGAATATTTTGGGCAATTCCAAATTTGGGAAAGAAAAATAATGTGAGCAATGGCAGGAAAGATGCCATTAGCCTTGTCTGTGGTGAGAGGCAAAACACAACCATATGAGGTACTATGGGCCCAGGCTCAAGACAAACCCGTAGGGACCAATGCACAACGCACTGCGAATGGAAGGTTTCGACATTTATCTCATCTTAAATCACCATGCACTGCAACACAAGAGAGAAACTTGACTCTCGCAGGGCTGCAATGGAATCCATGTTAGCGAGGTAAAAATAAAATATCAAGGGAGGGTCACAGAAACTACACTCAGGGAAAATTAGCGGACATCACATGGATCCGAATGCATGAGACAGGGGCCAATGAGGTGCATCTGACGACGAACATTCCTAAATGATGTGTGTTCTTATTTTCTCACGCTCCGTCTGAAAAAGTTTAGTCAACAGTCCCCCCTGGTCTCTGTACCTCGCCACTCCTGAGATGTCGGAGAGTTGCCGTTAGCATTCCCAGATTTAGATGAATAAGTACATTTACCACAACATGACCAAAGGGACTAGCATTTCCCTCTCTACTTTTGGCCTTCAACGCAAGAGAACTAAGACACCTATTATCATTGTACATGACAACTGACAAGTCTGGTATCTAGCAATTCTAATCAGGCAAGGACTAGGTTCAAGCCTAATTTGCTTAAAAAGACAACCATGTTTAATTACGGGTAAAATGTCTCACTCCTCTCTCAAACTGCATTTTAAAAAAATGAGAGATACAGTACACCCCGGCGAGCTGTTGAAATAATGACCCAATGGTTGTTATCGCCTCCATTTCAGACACTGTTGAGGTGTGTAATAACTGAAGTACCATCTCAATCTCACCAGGGGTTTCACTGCTCATTTTAAAACGAATAATATGTTGCTCTTCGGACTTCGCTTACACTCCGAAGGCAATTCGAGGTCTGTCAAATATCCCCTGCCAGACACCCAGTCTATCCTGAAAGCACCTGATCTGATCTGCTGCTACACAATATGGTGGCGACAGGCAAAAACACCACTCTTATGCAACCCAGGGTTTTAGAGCACATTCCCGACTCGGAATAGTGAACGGCTACAGTCAGACAGATGGGGGGGGGGGGGGGGGGGGTTACAGGGGAGCAGCAAAGAAGAAGGCGAGAAGGGACAGAAGATCAAATTGCATGTAAATGAAGATTTTGAGCTTTTAGTGATAATAGTCCCACAGAGACGTCTGTATTACACAGAGTTCACAAGATGGCTAACTGCTTATGCAACTGGGGAGTGGGGACACAGTGCAAAGTCTCTGCATATTAAGTTAACTCCTCAAATCCCTGTCAAATTCAACCTGCCCATAGAGACTCGCTCAGTTGGTGGTATTTCTACCTGAACACCCAAGAAGAGTAGGAGCCATCTTTCATGATCGGTTGTATAACAAGTTCCTTGATAAAGCGGCCATTCCCCTTTGGTCATTTCCTCAGAATTCTTTAGCCGTAGCATATTTCTTACATCTTGAGAAATTACATCAGACACCTGCACCCAACTATGCCGACACAAAACTACACACTTTGAGTTCTGGTCCCGCAACCAGCACACTAACGTGACAACCCTTAGATACCGACACAGGACTCCGTTTTAGAGTACTTTTAACCCCCCACCCGACCCCATTTGCAGAAACAGAGTGCTCTTACTGCAGCTCCGGCAGAGTGATCCAGCTGGGCTTTTATGAGATACTGGAGTGGGGCTTTGCGTCAGGAAGACTGGCCGGCTTGTGGGGAGGACAGAGGAGCCATTTAGTTGCCCCCATCCCCTCACTGATCCTCTTTAAAACATTCATTCATAAACTCCCGGAGCCACGTACTCCACATCAAACGTAGATCTTATACGAAAAGCACTAAGCTGATGCATCTAGGAAAGGAAAATGGAGAGAAACAGATAAACAGGACTATATACAGATAGAAATGTATATAAATATTGATGGGCTAAATATATTCAAAAGGAATTGTGTTTTTTCATGCAGTGGTGACGTCGGAATACTGATGTAAAAGCAAGAGGACTTGAATAGATTTTGAATGGCCAATTAAGCAGCTGCATCTTTGGAAGTTCAAAGTGTGGAAATGGTATTTACTGTTGGTTATACTGTATATTCTCCAGGGTGTTTCTCTAGAAAGGCTGAGCTTTTTTAGCTTTTTCAAAAGGTGCATGCATCTGTTCTGCCTTCACTTAGAGAGTTCAGCATTTTTTATTTTTTATTTTTTAAACCTTGTGGCATCTTTTGTTAATGCTGCCAAAACTTTAGTCAAATCCCAGTATGGAGAAACCATCCACATTTTTGAAATGTCAATATAATACCATTTAACATCATGGTAACTACTTCATTTTACCCTGATCACCCTTTGTGGGGTGTTGAAAGACTGAAAATGAGGTAGTCTAGGTACCGGTAGTCTACATTTTGGCTAGGCTGTATAGGCTAATATTCTTTGATGGTAGGTACGGGTATGCTAACCTCACTAGCCCTCATGTCTTTCCATGTCACTTGTCCTTTTTTGCAGGTGTTTATCTTCCATATTCAGCCGACCTGAATGTTGAAAGGATTTCCACTGTGTAAATACCCTTTCAAGCATTAAACTAGGATGTATAATTTATTTTTTAGATCCACTGAAGTGGACACGCTAACCATGGCAACAAATAGAGTAACAGACACAACATAAACATTACTGTCTCGGAACATACGGCTGTTGTGTCTCTCTCGTGTTTTTCTCTTCTTTTCCCAGAAGTCTGAATTCAGAAATGTCGTCCAAACTTGCTAGCTCGCCACAGATCCCCATTCACGTCTAGAATGTAACAGTTGATGCAATTTGGCATGACAGATTTATGCTTTAAATACCAGGGACATTACAATATGAGAGCAAGGCAGAAATCAAAAGAATGAGATGGGAGGAGAGCAGGAGGATGATTGTGATTAAGATGAGGAGGCCCAAGTGGACGAAGATGAGAGATATTCACACGAGAATTCGATTGGACAGGCGTGTCTCTCAAACACTCCGCGGTTCACTTCACCATCCATTAAAACCATCCATCCTTTCTACAGAGCATCAGCCCTTTCACTTTCTTCACTGTCAAGGGGAAGAGACAAAGTGGACATCGACGACGGGGGGTCTCTCTAAATAAATATTGGATGGTTTCTTTATTCAATGTCACATTTGATTTGTGGCTAACGCCATACGCCACCTTTGATTTGTTGCTATTGGGTTCGATATGCAAAAGGCCTACGTGCCAGATCCGGTGATGCACAACTAATTGGCTCGGTGGGATGCGGAGTAGAATCTGGAGGCACCGTGTTCTACTGAGCTTGAAACCTGTGTCCCTTGTTCGTTCCTAAAATCACCTTGGCTAAGGTTTTACAACATGGAATCCCTTGGTTTGTCATTAGCAAGGGCAGCAAATATGCAGGCTGCCAAAACATCCCATTCTGGCTCGCCCCTCTCCTCCCCTCCTTCGAACCACATAAATCACAGACTGTCTCTTCAAGGTTGACCTCTTTGTGAACTACTGCTGGCTTTTGAGAGCTGTTTAAATAGCAGAGGCAAGAAAAAAGACACTAATGCTTCACAGGGGATTTTACTATTCAGATTGCATACTTTAGCTCAGTCTTAGAGTATGTCAAGAGGGTGATTAGAAGTGAAAACTTTGTACAACGACAGACCCATTTAAACGAATGGGTGAATTCACACTCAGTGGACGAGACGCTGTCTCCTACTTCTAATGGGTAATGACATTTGATTAGGCATACGATAAAAACACACAAGTTGACCTCTTCTAGCAAGAGCATAATCTACTTGCTTTTCAATATTGCTATTTGTGTATCTCTTACGAGAATAATTCATTCTGGAAGACTATCAGTTTGATACACAAAGCAAAGGACCGGTATAAACAGGTTGTAGCTAGCCGTGGTTACCGTCCGTGACTGGCACGACACCAGAGTGGTCACAGGCTCTGATAGGCTACTGTGACACCCCACAGAGATAGTGAGAAGGACAAGCACACAGACAGGAAGAAAGGGAAAGTGAAGAGAGTAAAAGAGACAAAATCATTGTGGGGCGTGGTAGGCAGGAAATTAAGTCAACAGTCTCCCTCCTTTCCTCCCCTAAAGAGAATGACTGTAGCAGCTATGGGGCCATGGTCCTTTGCTTTCTCTATTCTGCTTCGGGGGAGTTAGCGAGCTAGTTTTTTACGAAACAGCCACTACACTGAACACAAATATAAACGCAACATGTAGTGTTGGTCCCATATTTTTTGAGCTGAAATAAAATATCACAGAATTTTTCCATACGCACATAAAGCTTATTTCTCTCAAATGTTGTGTGCAAATTTGTTTACGTCCCTGTTAGTGAACATTTGTCCTTTGCCAAGATAATCCATCCACCGGACAGGTGTGGCATATCAAGAAGCTGATGAAACAGCATGATCATTATACAGGTGCATTTTGTGCTGGGGACAATAAAAGGCCACTAAAATGTGCAGTTTTGTCACACAACACAATGCCACAGATGTCTGAAGTTTTTAGGGAGCGTTGGGAGTGCTGACTGCTGACTGCAGGAATGTCCATCAGAGCTGTTGCCAGAGAATTAAATGTTAGTTGTCTACCATAAGCCGCCTCCAACATCGTTTTAGAGAATTTGTCAGTACGTCCAACCAGCCTCACAGTTGCAGACCATGTGTATGGCGACATTTGTGGGTGAGGGGTTTGCTGATGTCAACGTTGTGAACAGAGTGCCCCATGGTTGCGTTGGGGTTATGGTATGGGCAGGCATAACCTACGGACAACAAACACAATTGCATTTTATCGATGGAAATTTGAATGCACAAAAATACCATGATGAGATCCTGAGGGTCCATTGTGAGGCCCATTTTTAAAAAATGTATCTGTATTCCCAGTCATGTGAAATCCATAGATTAGTGGGGCCTAATGAATTGATTTCAATTGACTGATTTCCTCAAAATAACTGTTCAATCAAATCTTTAAAATTGTTGCATGTGGCATTTATTTATTTGTTCAGTATAAAATGAGATGAGAAAATGTAACTCGAGCTGTGTGGACTGTGGCATCAGATATGAAAACATAGCCACAAAGGAACAGAACAAATGTGTGTACGAACCTAAACACAGATATGCATGCATTGCTGGGTAGGATAATTGTAATACTAGACTTTGTAGCAGTGAATATGAAATGAGGAGTTTTCATTAATCACGTTCTGGGGTAAACACTCATGCAAATGTTAAATGTTTTCAAAATAGATGACAAAGGTCAGGTCTAATACAGAATCAGGTATCTCGTCTTTTGAGTAATGTTGTATTCTTTCTATACTATTGTCACAAAGACAAATGGTATGCAGAAGGAGATTCCAGCTATGCTTCTGGGTTTGGGAACATCTAGCTAAATGTCTAACTGCAGTAGTGGAAGCCAGTGGTGATTCAGCCAGGGCTTTTTGGTAAAAGAAGATGAGCTCTCCACAGATGGGCAAGTGAAAGTGGGCTAATTAATGATTAATCTAACTTGGCCACAACAGAAAGACAAAAACATATCCCAGGTTGAGAAGCACTTCAGATTTCTGGCAGAGAGGGTAAACGCAGGCAAAGATGCTGTTTACTGGACCTTATGCACATTGTGTCCATAAGAAATGGACCAAGAAGAAAGACAGACAAGCTAAGCTACGGGCATGAATGGACCTCCATCAATGCTGAAAAGTATTGTTTCTGACAGACATTCATATTGAGTTATTAGTTAGCCAGCTAGCCAGCTAGCTGTGTGGAGTAAACATAACATGTGGAGTAAACATAACACGGTTTTTAATGTTGATTGGTTTTAATGAGATTTAACTGTCATTTTGCCCCTGAACAGGCAGTTAACCCACTGTTCCTAGGCAATCATTGAAAATAAGATTTTTTGCTAAACTGACTTGCCTAGTTAAATAAAGGTAAAATAAAATAATATATATATATATAGTCTGGCCATTAATCAAATAAATCCACCATATTAGGGGTGAGATAGCAGTGTTTTCTGTGGAATTTCAATTCACTTGTGTTGAAAACAAATGTCATGTGTACAAGTACAAGGAAATGCCTTTCTTGGGAGCTCTTTCCCAACAATGGAGTAATCAATGATGTAACATTTTTTTTAAATCGAAATAAGAAGGGCATGAGAAAGTAAACTAGATAAAAACAGGGTCAGTTCCAGTACCATATTTACAATTGCAGGGATATTGGAGTGGTAGGGGTAGATATGTATAGTGGAAAAGGTGATTAGGCATTAGCATATATGATCAACAGACAAGCAGCAGTGTATATGAGTGTATGTGAGTGTGTGTACATGTGTGAAGAGTCAGTATGAATGTGTATACTGCAGAAACATGAGACTGGGCAATTGAACAACTTAAACAGAACATTTACTGGAAGAACTGTGTAATGCAAAGTTTAGTAGCAGAATTGTTGGTCTCTGGCTCTTACTTCTGTCAAGGCGTGTTTTAAGTGGGTCGGTTCCGCCCAAGGCCAGGTAAAATCTCCCTCCGTTTTGGTTTTCCAAACCATCTTAAATATCTGCTCAAACCATCTTAAATATCTGATTCAAAGATCGTCTTCAGAAAGAATGGGGTGTCAGCTATGACATGACACCTTGAGTTTGCAAAAAAACAAACGATTTTGGTTATTGAGCTACAGCATGTGAAGTGGATTTACATTCGGGTATCGGAATTACATTATGGGTCCCTGATCTGTACTATATAGAAATGCATAGTTATTTATATGAATATCATTATCTTCATGATAATATATCCTGTATAGGTACACAAAGGTAAAAAATATCCAATATCCTTCTTTCGCATATTTGGGTGTTAATCTACACACCGGCTATTATTGTAATGAGCTCCGCCCCCAAAACAAGACCACATTTGGTTGGTCCGGGCCTGACTGAATCGGAAACAGTCATAGATGTCTTAATCTCACAAAAGAAAAATGAATTTTCAGGAACTCATTCGGGATCTCAATGTATTGTTGTGAGTTAGAATAGTAGAATATACTGACAGGGACTCAATTAGCCATGTCAGCTAACCATTTTAAGATTGGTAAGGTAGTCTAGCCAGCTATCATGGCCGAATAGTGACCAGGCACGCAGGGCACGTGCCCAGGGGCCCTGACCTCCAGGGGGCCTCCATCAATCTTGTTAGTCACTCTCACTCAAATATCATTAACATGGTATAAGTCATGGCAAAATGTGTAGAATTGCAGGAAATTAGCTGTACAACTGCAACAACAACAATTGTGCCTCATGGCAAAATAAGTAGAATTGCATGAACATTTTTATAAAATTGCCAAATGTTTTCTGCCACATATGTAAAACTGCAGAAACCACATTCTCATTTAAGGCCCCCAAAAGGCTAGAGCTGGCCCTGAGCACAGCACAGCAGAGCACAGGACAATTGAGTAGAGTTCAGTACAGTAAAGTGAAGTAGATATGTTGAGTACAGTACAGTACAGTAAAATGAAGTACATTATACTGTACTCTACTCTAGTGTGCTCTACTGCACTGTGCTGTCCAAACTTGTTGAAACATCTAAGATGTTCAGATTTGGTCTGGCCAGGGCGGACTGACCAAATTTAAACTACTTTTCAAGACCGGTGTTGGTCGGTGCTTAGTGGGTGAGGATTCTTGTTAAAGTAAATGGAAAGAGGGTATGTGGTAAGTGTCATGGTAGGTGTCAGTAAGAGCCAGGAGAGGTGACATTAACTGGAGAGAGTGAGAAAAGAGAGATAGGGAGAATGAGATGGAGCGGTTGTCCAGACTGAGTGTTTAACACTCTTGGTTTGACCACCAGATGACAGAAAGAGAAAGAAAACAGCTATGAGCTGAACATAACAGTATGCCAGTGGAAGGGTGTCCCAACTGTGGTTTGTGACTACTATGATTTCACGTTGTAGCCAATTAGTTTGCAGTAATTCCGTTACCGATTTGGTAACATAATTACGAGTTTTAATTACTTAATAATTCATAAACAGACTTGATATAAGTATAAACACTGTAACTACCTTAATTTTTATTTATTTTTCTCCTCATGAGGGAGAGAAATCTGAAAATATTTTAAAGATACTGTTTGTGGGTCTTTGGTAAACATATTACAAGAGGCAATGTTTCTTAAACTTACAAGAGGCAAATAATTTCTCCAAAACTAAATGTATGTGTTGATATTAGTTGGCAAGTTTCTTCACTTCAACATTATTGTGTTTTGAGACTTTTTCTGGGAGATGTTGTCTAAAACTCCACAGAGGAACTCCAGAGCTGTGTCAGAGTGACCATTGGGTTCTTGGTCACCTCCATGACCAAGGTCCTTCTCTCCTGAATGCTCAGTTTGGCTGGGTTGCCAGCTCTAGGAAGAGTCTTGGTGGTTCCAATCTTCTTCCATTTAACCATTTAAGAATGACTGAGGCCAATGTGTTCTTGGGGACCTTTGATGCTAGACATTTTGTGGTACCCTTCCCCAGATCTGGGCCTCGACACAACCCTGTCTCGGAGCTCAACGGACAAGTCCTTCAACCTCGTGGCTTGGTTTTTGCTCTGACATGCACTGTCAACTGTGGGACCTTATATAGACAGATGTGTGCCTTTCCAAATCATGTTCAATCAATTGAATTTACCACAGATGGACTGTAATGAAGTTATAGAAACATCTCAAGGATGATCAATGGAAACAGGATGCACCCAAGCTCAATTTCGAGTCTCGTAGCAAAGGGTCTGAATACTTATGTAAATTAGATATTTCCGGTGTCTTTTTCTGTGTTGTCATTATGGTGTATTGTGCGTAGATTGATGAGGGGAAAAGCTATTTGTAACCTCACAGAATGTGGAAAAAGTCAAGAGGTCTGAATACTTCCCGACAGCACAGTATATAATTAATTCCTACTGAATATGTATTGCATTTAACTGCAGTATAGTATTATTACTATTCATGTGAACACTGTTATTATTATGGACATTGGTATTGACCATGATCTTTACCCTCTTGTGACGTCATCACCCGGCGTCGAAATCTTACAACGTGGCACTCACCCACCTCACGTTGAGTTGGCAATATCGCTCTCAGTACTCTATTACTTGTACACGGCTGTACACCTTTATTTTCTCATTTGATAGTAAAGGCAATTAACATTGAAATGTGGACATTCCTTGTCATGTTACCACAGCGCCCATCGGTACTTTTAGATGGAAATGCCCGATCAGAAAGTTGAATAAGAATAACACAAATCTATTTATTTCTCAAAGTAAAAAAAAGAGATATACATACAAAGGGAATTAATAGTAGGAAACATTTCTAAACAATGCAAGATTTCAGCACCTTATCGAGGGGTTAATAAAATGTCATGAAGCGAACATGGGGTGGACTGTACTTCATGTGCTATCACAGTGATTCCCTTTTTGAACAGCTTGTAATATGTTGACAATGGGCCATTTTTAGGTGAGGTAAAAAAAAAAGTTATCAAAATTGGCATTGACAGGAGATGGGAGGGAAAACATGAATATAACAGATTACATTTTTGAGTGACATTCAATTTCAAGATTATACTGCTTGGGCTGATTGACTGTCATAACAGTCTTTGAGAGATGAACTACCTGTTACGAAAGGTGTCAATGGTGTTACATAACAAGTATAATTGGAAGCCAGGTTATGAAATTTAGCAACCCCCGCAAAAAGGTATTTTCCTACTAACACCGACTTTGCGGATAAATATTTTGTTGAGAGAAAATGTACTTGATACAGTTGTGATGAATGCACTAGTTGTAAGTCGCTCTAGATATGAGACATTTAGTTGACAAAAAAATGTCAAATGCAGAGAAACTGACAAATCAGTCCATGAGGCCTCAGTGTGCAACATTTTAAACCACTAGCTGCTCACCATGCTTACCTGGATGAACCTCAATACAATTTGTAGACACTGTTTATGCAGATTTATGTATATCTTTTCACCACTTCAAAATCACTTCATCCACAAATTACCTGCCAAAGGAGACAGCCTGCTTGTGTGCAAATTAGGCCTATTTGCTCAGCACAGACCTCCAAAATCTCTCTGTCTCTCTTTCTTCCTCTCCCTCTCTTCTTCCCTGTCACCTGTCAACACTGCCTTTTGATCAAAGGGAAGAGAAAACGGCTCAAACAAATATGCTTTTCTCTGTCAGTCCACCATGGAAATTAACAGCTGTTTCAATCTTAAAGCGCAATCATGTGAGCCAGGCAGCCATCTGTCAATCACAACAACGCAGAATACAGTTTAAACAGAAAAGCACTAGCATTTACTAAACTATTTGTCCTACGCCGTTCTGTGAATGGTTCCCAAGTTACTAGAATTAAGTGTGGACTAGAATTAATAAGAGGGGGCCGCTGTAGCTTAATTATTTTTTGATGAAACATTAAATTAGCGAATGAAAGTGCATTGAATAACAAATTCATACCTGGCAAAACAGAAAGTCAAAAAATAAATCAAAAGGAAATATGGTTTGAGGTGTATCGGAGATATAGGAAAGTATCAAATACATGAGGTTGCAAACCCTATTCATTTTAATTCATATTTTATCTGTCGATACCGGGCTACCTTGAGACGAGTCTCAGGAAGCAAAACGGAGGACACATTTGTGTCCGTGAGAGTCTCATCTCTTGATGGTGGGGTCATATTAGTTTATAGCTCAAACCATCCAGACTGGACAGATGTTTTTGTGAGAAGACCTGTTTCGGAGTTGGGACGCCAGCATTAGAGACTTGAGATGAGTCCCGTGAAGCTTTTGGTTGTCGTAGAGGGTCTCAGCTTTTCTAGCGCTACAGAAGTTCGCACACTACAGAGTTTTTCATGAGAAGACCGAGTTTCTGATCTCACATATAACTCTGTAGCTCTGCCACCTTCCACCGCAGATGCGGAAGGCCATGGATTGAAATCTCTAGCTTAAACCAGGCCCCCAGTGTCCGGTCTGGAGCGTGAAGTCACAAGCTCTGCTGTTTGGCTACTGTGTCGCAACCTAGCGATGCCAAAAGCTCTGGTCTGCCCTAGAAAGCCTATGTAAATTACAATCGCCAGAACCGGCAAATATGTGGTTTTTGGACAGCGGTTTCTGGGCTCTAAAATTTGTTTAATGTGATCAAGTTCGATCCTCATGGAGAATTGTTTTAAAGTTTGCTACAAATTGTGATGCATGTATTCAATTAAATAGTGATTCCTTCTGAATCACACAGGACCACGCGCTGAAACAGACCAATCATGGGCAGGCAGGCAACGAGGAGGCCCTCGTGCACGCTCTTTGCACGTGCTCCCAGCAGCGTTGGGTTGACTCGCTCAGGCAGAATGAAAACGACTACATCAACCATGACCCTTTGCTAATAACCGCCACTTTCACCATGATCCTTAGCGTTTTTGGTGCATTCAGGCCCATTCAGCAAAATGGCATGCTTCAAATTCAAATACTTCCGGCTTCATGAGCCATTGAGAGTTTTCCATAGGAATACATGGATGACGGCCAGGCTATCCATATCTACTGGTTTTAATGTCAATGGCTTAAATGGATGGATGTTGATGGCAATTTATTTATTATCGTAATTCGATTTCCACACGGGCACGACATCAACCTTATTAACTTGTGTGATTTCTCTGACTCTCACAGTAATGTTAACCGACAGAAAGTAACGTCATCATAACATTTTCAACAGAAATTGTCTTCGTGTTAGGTCTGAGTAAAACAGGTTCTGGCCTGATATCAAGACTGTTATCAAGATTGAGGCACATACAGTGCCTTGCGAAAGTATTCGGCCCCCTTGAACTTTCAATAAGATGCGGAAGAACCACCCCTCCCTCCACAGAACAGTTGCACCCACCCACCCACCCACCCACCCATAGAACTGATACAGGTACTCACGGTAAGTAGATGCACGATTTCATCTGAACCACCACAGAACTCCACAATTCCAATAGTGAATGTTATGGCTTTTTGCACCATGCATTCATGTCACCGAAAGCTGTAATTGAGCTACAGTGATTTCCAAAAGTATTCAGACCCTTTAACTTTTTCAAAATTTTGTTATGTTACAGCCTTATTTTAAAATTGATTCAATTGTTTCCACCCCTAAAAAAACTGTTTAAGATTTTTGGGCAAAATGTTTTTAAAGAATACATTAACATAAGAATTCAGACCCTTTACTAAGTACTTTGTTTAAGCACCTTTGCCAGCGATTACAGCCTCGAGTCCTCTTGGGTATAACGCTACAAACTTGGCACACTTGTATTTGGGGAGTTTCTCCCATTCTTCTCTGCAGATCCTCTCAAGCTCTGTCAGGTTGGATGGGGAACGTTGCTGCACAGCTATTTTCAGGTCTCTCCAGAGATGTTAGATCAGGTTCAAGTCTGGGCTCAGGCTAGGCCACTCAAGGACACTCAGAGACTTGTCCCGAAGCCACAAGTCAGAACCGTCCAGAATAGTGATGCTGGACAGGTGGGTAGCTGTGGGCAGTGATCGGTTAAAGAGCACGCATTTAGTTTTGCTTGCACTTAAGAGCAGTTGGAGGCCACAGAAGGAGGGTTTTATGGCATTGAAGCTTGTCTGGAGGTTAGTTAACACAGTGTCCAAAGAAGGGCTAGAAGTATAAAGAATGGTGTTGTCTGCGTGGAGGTGGATCAGAGAATCAACAGCCGCAAGAGCAACATCATTGATGTATACAGAGAAAAGAGTCGGCCCAAGAATTGAACCCTGTGGCACCCCCATAGGGACTGCCAGAGGTCCGGACAACAGGCCCTCCGATTTGACACACTGAACTCAACTGAGGCAGTTGGTGAACCAGGTGAAGGCTGTTGAGTCTGCCGATAAGACTGCGGTGATTGACAAAGTCGAACGCCTTGGCCAGGTCGATGAATACGGCTGCACAGTATTGTATTTTATCGATGGCGGTTATGATATCGTTTAAGACCTTGATCGTGGCTGAGGTGCACCCATGACCAGCTCAGAAACCAGATTGCATAGTGGAGAAGGTACGGTGGGATTCGAAATGGTCGGTAATCTGTATGTTAACTTGGCTTTCAAAGACCTTAGGATAGATATAGGTCTGTAACAGTTTGGGGCTAGAGTTTCTCCCCCTTTGAAGAGAGTGACGACCGCGGCAGCTTTCCAATCTTTGGGGATCTCAGACGATACAAAAGAGAGGTTGAATAGGCTAGTAATAGGGTTGCAACAATTGCAACAATTACGGCGGATCATTTTAGAAAGAGAGGGTCCAGATTGTCTAGCCCAGCTGATTTGTAGGTGTCTAGATTTTGCAGCTCTTTCAGAACATCAGCTATCTGGATTTGGGTGAAGGAGAAATGGGGAGGCTTGATAAAGTTGCTGTGCGTTGGGAGGGTGCAGAGCTGTTGACCAGGGTAGGGGTAGCCAGGTTGAAAGCATGGCCAGCTGTAGAAAAATTCTTATTGAAATTCTCGATTATCGTAGATTTATCAGTGGTGACAGTGTTTCCTAGCCTCAGTGCAGTGGGCAGCTGAGAGGGTGTGCTCTTATTCTCCAGCTCTAGGAAAAGTCTTGGTGGTTCCAAAGTTCTTTCATTTAAGAATGATGGAGGCCACTGTGTTCTTGGTGACAAATGCTGCAGACATTTTTTAGTACCATTCCCCAGATCTGTGCCTCGACACAATCCTGTCTCAGAGCTCTACGGACAATTCCTTCGACCTCATGGCTTGGTTTTTGCTCTGACATGCATTGTCAACTGTGGGACCTTATCCAGACAGGTGTATGCCTTTCCAAATCATGTCCAATCAATTTAATTTACCACAGGTATAAATATTTTAATTGTAAAAATATTTTAATTTTGTATGTATCCTTTATTTAACTAGGTAAGTCCGTTTAGAACAACTTGTTATTTACAATGACGGCCAAAAAACGCTGGGCCGTGCTGTGACTCCTAATCAAGGCTGTAACATAACAAAATGTGGAAAAAGGGAAGGGGTCTGAATACTTTCCAAATGTTTCGAGAGAATTGGGAGCAAATGGGAGACAAGTCTCCAGAATTGGGATACCTCAGGGTACTCCCAGACCATATGAATGAAGGGACCAGGAGCACCCTGTAGGCATAGAGAGCATTTTGGGGTTGGGTGAATTTTTATTTGGAACAGTCTATGCAGGGTGTGATAAGATCTGTGGATTTAAAAAAAGGTATTCTGATGATTAGGATTTCTAGAAGAAATAATGATATTTGACCCTACAGTTTGCCAGTTATTTTCAGTGATTGAAGGTGAGAGATCTTTCTTCTATAGTAGGGCAATTGGCAGGGGCCTCTGAGACGCTTTTAAGAAATGCAAGTATAGATCAGAAACCAGTCCCCTGAGTTTAGGTCGGTTCTAAAAAAAATAAAAAAAATGCGGAGGGGGTGAATCGGTTATGTTTTGCCCCAGGTGACACCATTAGCTTGCATGGCAGAGCAACGTTTTTAAAAGAAGAAGGATTTACCCGGTAAATTGAAAGTCGCTTGCAAATCCTGGAGTGCACGGAGCCCTCCCTCTTCGAGAACATCAGCTGCGATATGTATACCTTTGTCACTCCACTGGTGGAAGGATATAGAATGCACCCCCCCCCCCCAGTCAGAGGTTGTCATTTTGGGACAAAGGAGTGTGATGGTGCCAATTGGCTTTGATTTTGGATAACTTTTCAGAGATGTGCCACAAAGGCGGCCGATGTTATAAAGTCGGCAAATTTTGTTTTGGAGTGTCTCAAGGAAATGTTGGAATGGATCAGATCCTGCAACCCTGTGCTTATGTGCTATGTTCTCCTCTATGGGACACCAAGCCTCAAAGCTGTACAGATGCATCTTTCAGTCTGCATTCTTGTAATAAAACGTCAGCTTATTTTTCCGGCAAACACATGCCTGTGAATATTTCCTGAAATCTTTCCCGGACTAGCTGCCTTGGTTTTCTGATTACTTGACAGAAGGCTATTTCATCGTAAAATTTTCAACAGAAATTTTCTTCATGTTTGGTCTGAGTAAAACAGGTTCTGGCCTGATATTTTCCTGTTATCAAGACTATGGTGGTTTTAAATCCATGACTCTGTCCCGTGTCTTCTGGTCAGGAGGATATTGAATAAGAATGAGAGGTACAGTAAGTCTGGATTGATTTGTTCAATGTTGGAAACAGAGAATAAACAGCAAGGAAACCATTTGAATCAGCGTCCCTGATCGAGCTTAGTTGAGACGATGGTCCAATACAGACTGTATTACAGGATTTGGGGAACACACCTCTGTTTGGCTGTCTGCAGGAAATGGAGTCACAGTCTAAGTCTAATGACTAGCTCCTCCCAGGAGGCGAGAGTATCAGTCAAGGGAAACCTTGGGGTGCCTGAGGGATTGGATGCTGGAGAAAGCCCGCCTGATACTCCTACACCAACATACACTGACACACACACACACACCAACATACACAGACACACACACACACACACACTGTACAGACACACAAGTCTGAACACCCTCATACACACACACATTACTCTCTTGCAGTGCTTTAGGCAGACGTGTTGTGTCTGGAGTCTGGGGTTTATGACAGCTCTGTTGTTGGCAGTCATCCCTTCGCCATGGCCACCCCTCTTGTTAAAGCAGGGTCAGCAGAGTTTAGAGCCCTAAAAACCTGAGACAGCAGACTGTGGAAAGTGCAAATGGTTGGACATTCTCAGGTTTGTATCCGTCTCCATTGTTAATGTTAGTGACTTGGGTCTAAGCTGGGTCCCAGACAGTGGGCCCCAATAAGAGCTTGTTCAGTATCAACACACCCACTTAAAATCTGCTCATATTAGGATGATTTATGTTGTATAGAGCTATAACTTAATGAACACAGGAACCTGCCCGCGTTCCCTATAGCGTTAAAGAATATCCTGCTGCTTTCACAGCCACAGAGTACTAAGCTGTGCTTTTGAAATGAATAAAATCAGTATCTCTCTCTGTTAATATAAATGTACTTTAATCAAAATAAGACACATTAAGCCCCTGTCACAACACAGAAATCTGATAATCTGAAAGATTAGTGGGTGAGGTTCTGCAGTGCTTTCGAATCAGAGGGGATTACCAAAGGGTACATGAGAGCAATGTGTTATGGGTAAAAATGTACCCAGAGACAGTGTGTCCAGCCACATCTTTCCATTGCATTGTGAACCCTTAGTGCCTCAAGTGTCACCTTCATGACTTCTGTCGCGCACCCCCCCCCCCCCCCCGGGTGATTTACACAAGCCAAGTATTTCACTGCTGAAGCTGAGGGAGTGAAATTATATCCCTGGCTGCTACCCTGAACGTCCCCCTCAAACCTCTACAGTCGACCCCTTCCACCACTCAAACACCAACCTCATTCAACACATAAACAGCTTTCCGTGCCACTTATTCAACCGTGTGTGTGTCTAATATTCAGATTAGCAGCGTCGCTAAATGTTCTATCGATACTGCCTGCTCCTGGGGTAGCTCATGCCTCCCTCTTGTACCATACAGCCACCCTGAGACAACTTAATTTAGAATAGAGAATATACACTGAGTGTACAAACCATTAGGACCCCCCCCACACACACACACACACACATTTTCCCTCAGAACAGCCTCAATTCAAAAGGGCATGGACTCTACAAGGTGTTGAAAGCGTTGCACAGGGATGCTGGCCAATGTTGACTCCAATGCTTCCCACAGTTGTGCCAAGTCGGCTGGATGTCCTTTGGGTGATGGGATCATTCTCAACACACACAGAAAACTGTTGAGTGTGAAAAACACAGCAGCGTTGCAGTTCTTGACACAAACTGGAGCCCCTGGTGCGCCTACCATACCCCTGGTTAAAGGCACTTAAACATTTTGTCTTGCCCATTCACCCTCTGAATGACACACACACACAAACCATGTCTCAATTGTCTGAAGGCTTTTTTTAACAAGTGACATCAATAAGGGATCATAGCTAGATTCACCTGGTCAGTCTATGTCATGGAAAAAGCAGGTGTCTTTAATGTTTTGTATGCTCATAGCCTACTGTACACCTGAAACTTAAAACATCTGGGAAGATCAAACCACCCAAAACCCAAAACGGTCGATTTACCATGTATTGAGTACTCATGTCACTTAATGCTAAAACGACTCTCTGTGGCTAACTGTATGCTACAATGTTTGTTTGACTGCACAATTATTATGAAATTCTATCTGTTAATTAAGTGCGGTTTTGATCTTTAGAGAGCTGTCACTCTAACCCACCAAACCTTCACAAAACAATATGCTAGCTGCACGATACTACATGTCTTTGTTAGTGTACTAATTCCACATTCCACTTCCTGCATCTCATAGATAGCTACAGTATGATAGCCTTCTCTCTGCACAACTACCTTACCTCATAGCATGCAACTCCAGTCTCTTTTGACTGCCCCCATGACAGGCTGTGTCTCCCAGATATTGCGAGCAGAATACCCTACTGTTTCTCATTGCGTGCTAAACTTACAGCACAGTCCATTGCACCTAGTAAAGATCTGTTGTACCCTAGGGTCTTTATTTTGATGTGAGACAAGACTCTTTCTAAGGTCAGAGGGAGTTTACAGATGACTGCTGGGTACCGGATGCCAGTTGAATTCTCTATCAGGTCCATCAATGTGACACATGCTAACTCCCTGTCTTTATCATACAATGAGGCAGTGTAACAAATGGTGAGGCGGAATAATGTGTTCCTCTGAACTTCTACTGAGGACGGAAAGAGCCATTCACATCACCATACAGGTCAGAGACATTCAGATCCATGAGGTGCTTTATACTTCCTCTACTGAGGACGGAAAGAGCCATTCACATCACCATACAGGTCAGAGACATTCAGATCCATGAGGTGCTTTATACTTCCTCTACTGAGGACGGAAAGAGCCATTCACATCACCATACAGGTCAGAGACATTCAGATCCATGAGGTGCTTTATACTTCCTCTACTGAGGACGGAAAGAGCCATTCACATCACCATACAGGTCAGAGACATTCAGATCCATGAGGTGCTTTATACTTCCTCTACTCTGAGGGCATAGTGTCCGTACCTTACTCAAGGTCAATGATGCATTTAGCCAGCGTGTTCATTTCCATTTTTCTTCAGCAGAAAGTTCTGGAGAAACGCAGGCAGCACAAACAGGAAGTGACTGGTGGAGAAAACCATGAAAAAGAGAGTCAGAGTAAATGAAAATGTTTCCTAGATTCACCAATAATCTATGCTCCAGGGAAAGTCAGTCATTTTCTGATGATACCATTACATTTTACAGAAACCGCAGCGCCGAGCTGAATATAAATATACTTTTGAACAGCTCCCAGTGATGTCAGTTCCTGCCACAAAATTGTTGGCTTTATCTCCAGTAAGCCACAGTAAACAGTGGGCTGTTCCTAGTGATGTTGACGTTCTGACCCACTGTAAGAAGATTATATTATCACTGGACTGGGACGAGCTCTATGGTTTCCTACTCAAGGCCATACTCAACAGTGGGTGGCTTATTGCATTGTGAGAGTGGGAATAAAAAACTAGAAGGAAAATAACTTCATATAAAATAATGTCGGCCGTCATCTAGCCTTCAGGAGCTGCAAAGCATGAGTACATACTGTATTATGCTATTTCTACCGATGGTCTTTAAGGTCCAGCTCCTGTGCTTAGTTGGATGTGCCTAAAAGCTCTATTTTCATCAAAATGAAAAGGCTCACCAGCGCTTGATTTCCTGTGCTGGACGTTGAACCTGTGATTGGCTCAGTAGTCTCACTATCAACCCACCTTAAGATGAGCAGGCTTGGTTTACATTACATTAGGTGAAAATGACAAAGCCTTCTGACTGTGGTTGTCTGAGCTCTACAACATGGAAGTGAACCTGATGAGGTGATTGGTGATAAATGCCCAGGGACAGCTGGATTCAGACATACCAAGCGTGATGACACTGGGTCAGAGTTCACCTAAGCTGCAGCCAATATAATTGGAAATGGTAAACTGAATCATTGCTCCAGTATCTATTTTTCAATAATGAAAAAATCACAGCTGGAGTGAGAGGCAATAATGTCAGCTGATATCACATAGAAGTTTCTAGACTACAGTATACAACTAATGACTCTGCAGCTGGCTAGATGAGTTTCTATGGTATATAACTCATGACTACATAGATAGATGTGGTATAACAAAGTGTTGATACACAATAATTTGGACATTATCCTTATGACTCATTCCTTCAGTCCATGATGAACCACGATGACCTAGATCCTCCTCTTCCTAAGGCACCACAACAATCTCCCACGAGTTATGTTTAGAGCTTCAGTGGAGGTCACAGTGAGGTTATGACCTCGGGGCAGCAGGAGTTTGCTCCGCAAGCCACCCGTCTACATTCCCCCTTATGCAGGTTATTATGCAGGTATGTAGGGGCCAGATAGAGATCAGGTTACTGCCGAGTCCTCATTCATCAGGGCAATGAAGAGAGCCACATGATAAACATCACCAGATGCCATTAATCAACCACAATACCAGGCTGATAAAGTCCCTGGGAGAACCGGGAGAACTCAAACCCACCACATTCAAATATGGAGGGAAAAGGAGAAGAAGAGGACACTGGTTACCCAGCAGAGAGGATGTCTGACATAAGACTTATTGGCACAAATCAGTCCAATCATTCCACTGCTAAACTGACACAGGGGCCAGAAGAAGATTTATGGATTAGGAGTATAACTTTTCCTTGACCACGGAAGCCACCTGCTCATAGAATCTCACAGGGGAAACTGTTTTGACAGAAATGTTATCATGGGATTAAATTTACTGCTTTAAAAATCGTAATTTACTTCCCTATGGCCAGGCAGTCTTTAACACCGATTTCTGCAGGCCATTTGTATAAATAACTAACAAAATATCGTAGCCTCAATGCAGAGAAACTGTGTTTTATTATTTACAATATACAATATATATAAACATTCAGGTTGAATTTAAGACTGAATTCAGCAATTGAGGCGTTATCTTTTGCTACCTGAAGCGCATCCAAATGGCTCCTTCCTTGCAGAGATTTTAAATTCATTCTAAAAAGCTGCACTTCTATTTTTGCCTGGTAAGGTCTTTCATCCTCCAGTCAGATTTACATGTATATGAATATGCAGAATCCAAAACAAAAGAAGCCAGTGAGTAATGAGTGTGCCGGGGATACACAATACACTTCCTGGTGCAGTAGTTCTGACGAGAGGACATATCCAGACAGCTTCCTTAGAGGAGACTAGAGAGATTTACACACGGTTTAGTGTTCTGGCTCTCTACCCACCTCTGAATGGCTTCAGGATTTAGAAACAAAGATAAAGCAAGAGAAAGGGGGGTAAATAGATAGAGCTATAATTAGGTGACAGAGAGTGAACAAGAGGCAGAGAGAGAGAGAGAGAGAGAGAGAAAGAAAGAGCGGAGGACATTGGTATTTGGTGCATTGGAGAGAGAGACAGAGAGTGAGAGCAAGCGAGAGAGCAAAGGAGAGATAGCAGCAACCAACCAATGAGAGCTTGGGGAGGGAGTGTAACATTTTGGCCAGTCGAAAGAGTGCAGGGTTAACAATTGGCCACACATGCTCATCGTGGGTTAGTAGTGGGGGTGGGGGAGAGAGCTTTTCACAAATGTTGAAACCCCTATGCATGATGTGACCTCAGACATGCAACAGGGGCCAATGGCCTAATGACTGTAGACACACACACGCAACAACCAATGAGCGTGGTATCAGCTGTTGCTGCCCCTGAAACCACGGTCCTCTCTTAGGCTTGAAAACACACAGTAGCATATGTCTGCCCTGCTTGTGTGTATCTGTACGCCTAGCATGGCTAAGTATGTGCATTGCACATGGGTTTTGTACAAAAATGTGTGTCCATACATGCGTACATGAATGCTATATGCATTTTGCTAAACGCCCTTTACTTCGACACCGTTCAAAAGTTTGGGGTCACTTAGAAATGTTCTATTTTTGAAAGAAAAGCACATTTTTATCTCCATTAAAATAACATCAAATTGATCAGAAATGTAGTGTAGACATTGTTAATGTTGTACATTACTATTGTAGCTGGAAACGGCTGATTTTTTGAATGGTATATCTACATAGGCGTACAGAGGCCCATTATCAGCAACCATCACTCCTGTGTTCCAATGTTGTGTTAGCTAATCCAAGTTTATCCTTTTAAAAGGCTAATTGATCATTAGAATTCCCTTTTGCAATTATGTTAGCACAGCTGAAAACTGTTTAAAGAAGCAATAAAACTGGCCTTCTTTAGACTAGTTGTGTTTCTGGAGCATCAGCATTTGTGGGTTCGAATACAGACTCAAAATGACCAGAAACAAAACACTTTCCTCTGAAACTCAGCAGTCTATTCTTGTTCTGAGAAATGAAGGCTATTCCATGCGAGAAATTGCCAAGAAATTGAAGATATCGTACAACACTGTGTACTACTCCCTTCAAAGAGCAGTGCAAATTGGCGCTAACCAGAATAAAAAGAGGAGTGGGAGCCCCCGGTGAACAACTGAGCAAGAGGACAAGTGCATTAGAGTGTCTAGTTTGAGAAACAGACACCTCACAAGTCCTCAACTGGCAGCTTCATTAAATAGTACCCGCAAAACATCAGTCTCCAAGTCAACAGTGAAGAGGTGACTCCGGGATGCTGGCCTTCTAGGCAGAGTTGCAAAGAAAAAGCCATATCTCAGACTGGCCAATAAAAATGTAAGATTAAGATGGCAAAAGATCACAGACAATGGACAGAGGAACTCTGCCTAGAAGGTCAGCATCCCGGATTTGCCTCTTCACTGTTGACGTTGAGACTGGTGTTTTGCAGGTACTATTTAATGAAGCTGCCAGTTGAGGACTTGTGAGGCGTCTGTTTCTGTGGTTAAGTGTGCCTTGAATTCTTGAATTTGAATTTTTGAATTAAAAAAAATGTGCTTATCTTTCAAAAAACAAGGACATTTCTAAGTAACCCCAAACTTTTGAACGGTAGTGTAAGGATGTCACTGTGAAGACAGATTAGCTGGCCACGTCACGAAAATGATGTGCACGCTTCAATGGGGCAGAACTCTGTGTGTTGTTGTGATTCTGAATGGCCAGATAGCAAGCAACAATGACACGAAGATGCATAGGTTGCTTTTTTCACCTAGTTTTATTTTGGGTTTTGACTGACGTCACTGTCTATGTGTAACAGTATAACTTTAGACCGTCCCCTCGCCCATACCCGGGCGCGAACCAGAGACCCTCTGCACACATCAACAACAGTCACCCACGAAGCATCGTTACCCATCGCTCCACAAAAGCCGCGGCCCTTGCAGAGCAAGGGGAACCACTACTTCAAGGTCTCAGAGCAAGTAACGTCACCGATTGAAATGCTATTTAGCGCGCACCGCTAACTAAGCTAGCCGTTTCACATCCGTTACATATGCTAATATAGCTAAGATTCGCTAGCTAGCTAACCGACAACTGTAACAATGTATATGAGAGTCCGCAAGTGCTCATTGTGCAATGAGAAAAAAAATGGAGACTAAATATAGTTATCAACAATCTAAACCAACCCTGTCTGTTGTTGCCCCATAGTTGCGCACGCATCGTTTTTCGTTTCTTAACAACCAACCCATCTATGTGGATATGGGTCGGAGTATGTCGGCTATGAGCTCGTGTGTATATAGTAGGCCTGGTCTCCAGCCAGTCTCCAGCCAGCAGTCCAAGCTAGCCTCATTAACAGTGGTCTCTAGCAGGGAGCTGTGCTCGTTACACTCTGAATGTGGTGACTGGGAGAAAGATAGGGTTTCAGCCCTGATGCCATTCTCAGCTGTGAATGATCCTATAACCATATGTTAGCTAGCTAGCTAGCTCCCTCCCAAACACATACACCGAGGCTCATATAACCAAACATACATGGGCCAGCTTTTTCAACAATGTGTCTGCTTACGTACGGTAGGCTACTCCCAGATACCGCACATATACAGTATGTCTAAGCATGTGTGAGTATAACAGCACACACCGACACACAAAAAGATGCAAGCATACACAGGCATAAGGGCATACATGAACGGATGCATGCAAGCACACACGCACACACACACAAACACAGGCCTTCAAAAACACACTGCCCTGAAAACCTGGACATGGACCCAGAAATTGAAACTTAAGTCTGGGTGTCTCACAAAAGCATGGCAAAATGAAAATATGTTGTGTAATTATTTCCCTTAGTGTTGTTTTCCAGGTGGAGACATTCAAAGCCCCTCTCCTTTCCTACTCTCTTGCCTCGTTCCTCCATTCTTCCCTTCTCCCAGAGTCCCTCCACCTCCAAAAGCACAAGTAAGAGGATTTCAACACCCACCATCTCAGATTGTTCTGTAATCGTTTCTGTTGTAGGTGACAGATACGATTAGCATTCCTGAAACATTATTTTGTTGAATATAATTTGATCTCTAAGAAACGTAATTTTATTTTATAGGATTCAGATAACATTAAATAAATATAGTACCCAATATCTGATTTAGACCAAACTTCTTCCTACAAATGAGTAGTACATGAGGAATCCCCAAAATACACGAGGAATCCCAAATGGTCAAAAGCCAACCACGGACTCCCCACATCCCATGCCAATCCCCCACCCCAACAACCAGTTCTCTATGTTTCACAAATAATATGAAGCTGTGGCTTGGAGTGTTGCTTCTCCATACTATGTAATGTATTCCATGTGAATCTGGTGATGTGTTTTTCCCCGTTCATTGAAATGAGTTACTGATGTTGCATTACATTATTTACCATAAAGTAGTGTGAAAGTAACAGGTTATGAACACTCGATGCAGCTGTTCTTGCTATACTGCCACATTCTTTTATCAATTTTGCTGGTCTCTTGTGTTAATTAAACAGATCACAACATTGGTAGGAAGACATTTGGTCCAAATTGGATGTTGGGTACTATATTTACTGAATATTATCTGAATCCTATAATTAAAATGACAAATTTGGGTGCAATCAATTAGCTTCATTTCTAAGAAGTAAAATGACATTTCAACAAAATAATGTTTCAGGAATACCAACTACAGAAACAATGTTAGAACAATCTGAGCTGATGGGTATCATGGCTTGCTGAAATGACATGCTAATGTCACCCCCGCCAGTTCACCTTAGTTCAGGAGAAGTTCGTATTTCGAGCATATGTGCAGAGACTGCCACTGTGGCGCTATTTGTTGGGAGCATCTGACAAAATGGAGCGCCCGTGGGTTGAGAGAGCTGTGAAGCAGCAGCATAAAAAACACATCGCCCTGTCACCGCAACCCACACACACACGCACGCACGCATACACACACACACACACACACGCACATACGGGGTGGATGCAATTACAGAGAGCTCTGACTGGAGGAGCTCAAGATTTAAAAAGTTCCGCCTTTCATCTTTGAGTTGCTCCCTGCTATTTGAGAGTTTGAGTTGGTGATATACTCCGTGACATGAAGCTCATAAGGGTGGGAGGAGATGTGTGTATGGAAGAGGATGATGAGACAATGTGAGGAAATTGAACACGACTGTAAAAAAATAAAAAATCATCTCTATAGGTAATTGGAAGCCCATTGCTTTTACAATGGACGACAGTGACCTCTTGGTTTGAGAGTGAGGGAAGAAGAGAATGCAGGATACTATGTAAGCGCTGTATGTTTGCTGTGTACTTTACAGATGGACCCTAGTCCTATTGGAAGTATGGGTCAGTGTGTATGGACTTGATGAAACGTCTAATTCAAATAGACAAAGTCCTGCTGTAGCTAAAAGTAAATATTCACAAAGGTAAAGTCAATGTGTATCTATCTAAAAAAAATCAATGACGTATAATCGTGGCACAATCACCATCACGTACACCAGGGCTTAGTGACAACACAAATCGTCCAGGTGTTCCCAGTTGACACGTGGTGATAAAACTATACAGGCATGACTAATACACAGACCTTTGCAGAGGAGAATAGGGGTTAGCCTGCCCAGATGGAGGCCCTCATTAACACCTATCCTAACGACATTCTGTTTCCTCTCAGAGAAAAGAAATCCAGGAAATCCTTTGGTAACTATGTTGGCGCCCGACGTGGTTCTTCTCCAGAGTTCTAGGCCTTGAAATAGATTAGAGACAGCCATTTGCTCTCAGCTCCTCTGATGGAGGAAGACAGAGCCACAGAGAGTGTGAAGAAAGGTGTCACATTGTCGTAAGGGTCTGCTCGTTCATCACTGGCCCCATCCCGAGAATTCGTCGCAGAGTGAATAGTCATTGATAGAACCAGATTGATGTCGTCGCAATTTACTTGACAGCAAGTTGATTGTGTCACCAGCCTTCTTAAGCGCCCTCTTTCATCCTGCCAATCCATCCAATCCACACAAGGGGCCTCATCTTTCAAAGGCCCCTCTGAATGCGATAAGCAAGGGAGATCAGAGTGATGTATGCTAGAGGTGAATGGAGAGGAGAGGGGGATGGGATGGAGGATAAATCTACAGGCAAGTTAAAGAGGTTGCTGGGCGTTTCCATTCAAGGAAGGCCCCAGATTGTTATGGTAATTCTCACATAAAATCTTAATTGAGAGGAAGGATATTTTATATGCTTTTTACATTTGTAACACACTATTTTGAGAAAATCATGCCGAAAGTGCGAATTTTAGGCCCTTTTTAGACTTATACATGCCTCCTGTGATCCGTGAAATGTACATGAACACAGACAACATCTTGGTGTCATGATACAACTTTTTTCTTCTTCTCCAGAACCTTGATATACTCCTTATTTTGGAACAGCCATAAAGAAGTATCCTATATTGACACCAAGATGTTGACTGTATCATGTGCGGTTCATGAATTACTGAACCAGTTCATAAAGTTAGCCTTCAGGTCATTAAGCCCCTTTGTGAATCAAGCTCCACTGTTTGCCTATTGGCCGCTCTATTGACTTGCCTGTACATAGCTCAAACTGTTTTCACACTAATTTAATAGTGCAGGTCGCTCGTTCCCAGCAGTAGCCACAGTTACCAGCCCTGAAGAGGTAGCAATGCTAACAGACGACATGATCCTCATGCGCTTTGTTATCCCATTTAGGCAAATGAAATCAATCTCAGTGCTCTTCTCGAAGTACTCTCAGTGTTGCTGTCTGGGCCAAATGGGTCAAACGAATGTATTTTCATCAAATGTTTAGGATTAAGATGAAAAATGGGGTAAAACAGATAGATTTACGTCCATTGTTTAGGATTAAAGGGTATTTCTAGTAGGTGGAGGGATTATGTTTGCTGCAGGTTTATATGATTGCTGGGGAAAAGAGATTAATGATGTCATCAGTGGAGGATTCAGCTCATTACCGTGGCGACTCTGATGTATGTAATCCAGCATTCCACTAATGAAATCATAATTATTTTGCTTGTTTTTAATTACTATGACAAAACGCCACAGCCACAATAGCAATACAGATGCAATAGACTTAATAAAGCATGACTGTACTCCATGACAATGCCCATTCAATATCCAGGTCCACATGATCATAAATCAATTATAATATATTAAGGAGAAGACAGGGGGTTGATAAAACTACTAAAACTATATGCTCTCTCTCTCTCTAATGCACTGTCAACGCGTTTCCCATTGTGGAGAAAGGTTTTATGGAGAAATAGAAATGAAATAGGAGAGAATATGAGATATGGAGAGAGATAGAGAGAGAGAGAGAGAACATGAGCCATGTTTGCGGGTGGTTGTGAAAGAGGAGCACAGTGAGATGCCAGGTCTGGAGATGATGTCCTTGTGGCCCATGGGGTGAGCTACCTAGCTAGCGATAGCAGAGGGGGTTAGAGTTCATTTGAATGTCTGAATGTCCCCCATTGTTTAGGTGCCTGCCTGCTCACAGATGTGCTTCAAACGACGACGGGGGGACGTCACGCTCTGCGACGCTATCTCTACATCTCCACCCGCATCTGCTGCTACCAACCAACATCTCTCTAACCTCCCTCCTCCCTCACCCCCCCATCCATCCCACATACAGTCACTGGAGTCATTTGTCATGTGTGCCATATAGCCTTGACGTAGTTGGAACGAACAAAGCATGAGACAAAAGTTCCTTGCGGATCCAAAAATGTACTCCCCCCCCACTTGTATCCTCACTGCACGCACAAGTATGCACACAGAGACATGCATACACATACACATACGCACATACCCCACACACACAAACACTAACTTTCCCCCTTGCCCACATGCGTTGTTTATGAGCATCAATTCCCCTTACCTTTGATCCCTAACCTGTGTTTTTAACAGTTCATCCACTCTATCCCATAATAGGTGACTTATTGTGTCCCAGGCAGTGGACACAGGTGACATGGACCGATGAACTGAGCTGTCAATAGATGTTGGTTGTGTTCCAATCAGGCACCCTATTCTTGTGACTTTCGACCAGGGCCCATGTAGGGAAGAGGGTGCCATTTGGGGACACCGCCATTGTGTCGTCAGAACCAGAAGGCCTTGTCATCCCGGTCACTCGTCTGCTTTGACCGGGACTGAGTGACCGAGTACCAATGACGAGCTCTATCTGTTTGAGCAGCTCTGATGAACCAAGAGGATATGAAACAGGCTTTTAGCTGCTCTCTGGATAATTGGAGACTATTGCATCTGTAATGTTATGCCAATGTGAAGGGTCTTAAAGTATGACGAAACAAAGTTAGCACCATTTTGTACAAGTCACATGTTTAGTCTCATCATAAACACACATGTGTTTGAACTGCACTAAAGGCTGTGAATTTAGTCCCAGAGTTTCTTCCTTGTCGGATCACGGTCTTGGAAAAAACTCTTGACCCTACTTATTTAATGTATACACAATATACAGACAGTGTACATTAAGATGAAAGGTTTTCATTATTGGTGACATGATGTATACTCTGGCCACTGTGACTTTTAACCCAGTCTTTCATTGTATCTCATATGGAGAGCACAGTTGTTCGCCTTACACGTGTTGGCCTCTGGAGGGGATTAGCTGTACAATAACAAACTCTCAGTTGGGTGTGCGTGCGCACGCACGCGCGCTCACACACACACACACACACACACACACACACACACACACACACACACACACACACACACACACACACACACACACACACACACACACACACACACACACACACACACACACACGTCACTCACTTCCTGCCTATTCTACCGAGCAGAATGTAAAAGACAGAGAGTTCTACCATCTGCCCCTGTTCACTCTCAATCATGACCGTAACCTCCATCCTGTCCCGGTCATCCTCCAGTCACATTACTATTCGATATGATGTTAAAAAAAAGAGTGCATGACTCCTTGAGCTTGGTTGGTACCAATGCAAACAACAACAGGAATGTCCCCCTCTAACCAATCCATACACACACGATGCAAGCACACACAAACATAAGGGCACACTCGTGTGTGCAGGTATACAGTGAGGGAAAAAAGTGTTTGATACCCTGCTGATTTTGTACATTTGCAAAGAAATGATCCGTCTATAATTTTAATGGAGAGCTCTTTTGTCTTGGCCATGGTGGAGAGTTTGGAATCTGTTGTTATTCTGTCTCTCACTGTTCAAATAAACCTACCATTAAAATTATAGACTGATCATTTCTTTATCAGTGTGCAAACATACAAAATCAGCAGGGGATCAAATACTTTCCCCCCCACTGTACACACACATACGCCGCACGCACACAAACACACATGCAGGCACACACACCATATACGTACTTACACAAACAAAGGCATAACAGCCCCACCTGTCCTGCTCTGTCACGTTCGCCCTCTACCTAGTCTGGCAAGGTATCTCCATGCATCAACGACAGACAGTCATGTCCCTGTAAACCATGTAGTCATGTCCCTGTAAACCATGTAGTCATGGCCCTGTAAACCATGTAGTCATGTCCCTGTAAACCATGTAGTCATGTCCCTGTAAACCATGTAGTCATGGCCCTGTAAACCATGTAGTCATGTCCCTGTAAACCATGTAGTCATGGCCCTGTAAACCATGTAGTCATGTCCCTGTAAACCATGTAGTCCTGGCCCTGTAAACCATGTAGTCATGGCCCTGTAAACCATGTAGTCATGTCCCTGTAAACCGAAGACTAATGCTATTTTAACCATCAAGCTATTACTCGTGTGGTCAGGGTGGCCACGTGCGTAGGGAGTGGATGAAAGGATGAGTGAGGGCATGCTAAGCAGCGACTACGCTCTTGAAAAGACGAGGAAATGGACAAGAATCTGCCACGTAATCAGCTTAGTCAGGGACCTGCAGGTACACAGTGTGCTTTTGAGGGCCTTTCATTTAGAACAAGTGATACCTCAACAAGAACACTGCTGCTGGAATGAAATGGACCCTGGTATAATCACGGCAGGCACAACTGTGGCAGTGGGTGAGAACAGATCTGCGTGTGTGTGTGTGTGTGTTGTGCTGTGCCGGTGCATTTGTATGTCTCCCTCACTGTACATCTGAGACCTTCAAGTCAAATCCAAGTGTATTGGTCGCGTTCACAGATTTGCAGATGTTATCACAAGTGCAGCAAAAATACTTGTGTTTCCTGCTCCAAACAGTGCAGTAATACCAAGCAATGGAGAAGAAAAACTACACACATAATCCGGAAAAACAAACAAATGAAGTTATATAGGATGAGCCATGACCAGAACACAGTATATACATACATTGACTGTACAAAATATTAGGAACACCTTCCTAATACTGAGTTGAACCCACTTTTGGCCTGAGAACAGACTCAATTCGTCTGGGCATGAAATGTAAGGTGTCGAAAGCGTTCCACAAGGATGTTGGCTATTGTTGACTCCAATGCTTCCCACAGTTGTGTCAAGTTGGCTGGATGTTCTTTGGGTGGTGGACCATTCTTGATACATACGGGAGACTGGTGAGCGTGAAAAACCCAGCCGCGTTGCAGTTCTTGACACACTTTATTACTTTCCTCTGGCAAATGTCCACGTCCACATGTCTAATCAAACTGAAGTGAGTCTCTGCTTTGCTCTGAGGAAGTATCTATGGACTGAGTCACTGAGTGACCCACTTACTCTCAGGAGTACACCTCCATAATGATGAGCAGCAAGTTGCATGCTAGCAGCTAATGAAAATGAAACTGTGATATAATTTGAACTGAACAGATAATCTGTAGTGATATACATCTGAAGACTGTTGTAATGAATAGTAGAAAAGTGATTGAAGTCAATTGTCTCAAGGCTTAAAAATCCTTACTTTACCCGTCTCCTCTCCGTCATCTACAAGTGGATTTACCAAGTTACATCAAGAAGGGATCATAGCTTTAACCTGGATTCACCTGGTCAGTCTATGTCATGGAATGTTTTGTATACTCAGTGTATGAAGTGGCTCACCTCATCCCTGTAGGCTGTCTCATCGTTGATGGTAATCAGGTTTACCGCTGTTGTGTCGTCAGCAAACTTGATGATTGAGTTGGAGACGTGCATGGCCACGCAGTCAAGGGTGAACATGGATTACAGGAGGGGCTGAGCACACATTTTACCTTTGCTTTCTTGGGTACAGAAACAATGGGGGACATGTTGAAGCAAGTGGGGACAACAGACTGGGATATGGACTGGATAATGGTGCCGAATTAGATGGCCGCCATTTTACGACCCCGTAACCAATTTTGTATGTTTTTGTTGCGTTATTTGTAACTTATTTTGTACATAATGTTTCTGCCATCGTGTCTTACGACTGAAAGAGCTTCTTGATATCAGGGCAGCAATTACTCACCCAGTACTGGAGAAAATCTTCTTCAATGAGTCAGACGGGACAGAAAAACTGTAATATCTTGTGTTTCACAGAGTCGAGGCTGAACGACGACATGATTAACTTACATACAACTGGTATGTTTTAAGCTTTTTCGGCAGGATAGAACTGCGGCCTCTGGTAAGATAAGGGGCGGCTGCCTCTACATATTTGTAAACAGCAGCTGGTGCACCAAATCTAAGTAAGTCTCGAGGTTTTACTCACCTGAGGTAGAGTATCTCATGATAAGCTGTAGACCACAGTATTTACCAAGAGAGTTTACATCTATATTTTTAGTAGTTGTCTATATACCACCACAGACAAATGCTGGTACTCAATTATTCGGCCATAAGCAAACAGGAAAACGCTCATCCAGAGGCGGCGTTCCTAGTGGCCAGGGACGTTAATGCAGGGAAACTCAAATCAGTTTTACCTAATTTCTATCAGCATGTTATTCCTTCCGCAAGGCAATCAAACAAGCTAAGCATCAGTATAGAGACAAAGTAGAGTCGCAATTCAACAGCTCAGACACGAGAGGTATGTGGCAGGGTCTACAGTCAATCACGGACTGTAAAAGGAAAACCAGCCCCGTCGTGGACCAGGATGTCTTGCTCCCAGACAGAGTAAACAACTTCTTTGCTCGCTTTGAGGACAATACAGTGCCACTGACACGGCCCGCCACCAAAACCTGCGGGCTCTCCTTCACTGCAGCTGACGTGAGCAAAACATTTAAACGTGTCAACCCTCGCAAGGCTGCAGGCCCAGACAGCATCCCCAGCCGCGTCCTCAGAGCATAAGCAGACCAGCTGGCTGGTGTTGTCACGCTCGTCATAATGATTGGACCAAGGCGCAGCGTGCGTAGAGTTCCACATGTTTTAATTAACCGAAACTCACCAAACAAAACAAACAAGAACAAACGAAACGTGAAGCTAATGGTGTGCACACAGGCAACTATCTGTAGACAAGATCCCACAAAGCACAATGAGGAAATGGCTACGTAAATATGATCCCCAATCAGAGACAACGATAAACAGCTGTCTCTGATTGGGAACCATACCAGGTCAACATAAATCATTAATCACCTAGATGACCCACCCTAGTCACTATCACACCCCAACCAACATAGAGAATAAACAGCTCTCTATGGTCAGGGCGTGACAGGTGTGTTTACGGACATATTCAATCAATCCTTATCCCAGTCATGCTTCAAGAGGGCCACCATTGTTCATGTTCCCAAGAAAGCTAAGGTAACTGAGCTAAATGACTACCACCCGTAGCACTCACTTCCATCATCATGAAGTGCTTTGAGAGACTAGTCAAGAACCATATGACCTCCACCCTACCTGACACCCTAGACCCACTCCAATTTGCTTAGCACCCCAATAGGTCCACAGACGACGCAATCACAATCACACTGCACACTGCCCTAACCCATCTGGACAAGAGGAATACCTACGTGAGAATGCTGTTCATCGACTACAGCTCAGCATTTAACACCATAGTACCCTCCAAACTTGTCATCAAGCTCGAGACCCTGGGTCTCGACCCCGCCCTGTGCAACTGGGTCCTGGACTTCCTGACGGGCTGCCCCCAGGCAGTGGGGGTAGGTAACAGCATCTCCACCCCGCTGATCCTCAACACTGGGGCCCGACAAGGGTGCGTTCTCAGCCCTCTCCTGTACTCCCTGATCACCCACGACTGCGTGGCCTCCAACTCAATCATCAAGTTTGCATACGACACTACAGTGGTAGGCTTGTTTACCAACAATGATGAAACGGCCTACAGGGAGGAGGTGAGAGCCCTTGGAGTGTGGTGTCAGGAAAATAACTTCACACTCAACGCCAACAAAACAAAGGAGATGATTGTGGACTTCAGGAAACAGCAGAGGGAGCACGCCCCTGTTCACATCGACGGAACAGTAGTGGAGAGGGTAGAAGAGTTCCATGGCGTACACATCACAGACAAACTGAAATTGTCCAACGTAGCAGCACCTCTTCAACCTCGGGAGGCTGAAGAAATTTGGCTTGTCACCAAAAACACAAACTTCTACAGATGCACAATCGAGGGCATCCTGTCGGGCTGTATCACAACCTGGTACGGCAACTGCTCCGCCCACAACCGTAAGGCTCTCCAGAGGGTAGTGAGGTCTGCACAACACATCACCGGGAGCAAAATACCTGCCCTCCAGGACACCTACACAACCCGATGTCACAAGAAGGCCAAAAAGATCATCAAGGACAACAACCACCGAGCCACTGCCTGTTCACCCCGCTATCATCCAGAAGGCGAGGTCAGCACAGGTGCATCAAAGCAGGGACTGAGAGACTGAAAAACAGCTTCTATCTCAAGGCCATCAGACTGTTAATAAAACAGACATCACTAACATTGAGTGGAAAAATGTATGTAATAATGGTAAAAATGTATGTAATAAATGTATCCCTAGCCACTTTAAACAATGCCACTTTTATATGTTTACATACCCTACATTACTCATCTCATATGTATATACTGTACTCTATACCATCTACTGCATCTTGTTTACATACCCTACATTACTCATCTCATATGTATATACTGTACTCTATACCATCCACATTCATGTATTTTTTTAATGTACATATTCTTATTCATTCCTTTACACTTGTGTGTATAAGGTAAATGTTGTGAAATTGTTAGGTTAGATTACACGTTGGATATTACTGTATTGTCGGAACTAGAAGCACAAGCATTTCGTTACACTCGGATTAACATCTGCTAAACATGTGTATGTGACAAATTCATTTGATTTGATTTTGATTTGGGGTGAAATGTGCAACCAGAGGGACAAAACTCGAGACCACCTTTAGTCCACACACAGAGATGCGTACAAAGCCCTCCCTCGCCCTACATTTGGCAAATCTGACCATAATTTTATCCTCCTGATTCCTGCTTACAAGCAACAACTAAAACAGGAAGCAACAGTGACTTGGTCAATGAGAAAGTGGTGAGATGAAGCAGATGCTACGCTACAGGACTGTTTCGCTAGCACAGACTGGAATATGTTCCGGGATCATTTTGATGACAATGAGGAGTACACCACATCAGCCAATGGCTTCATCAATAAGTGCACCGATGATGTCGTCCCCACAGTGACCGTATGTACATACCCGAACCATAAGCTATGGATTACAGGCAACATCCACACTGAGCTAAAGGGTAGAGCTGCCGCTTTCCGACGAATCATCAGACAGGCAAAGCGTCGATACAGGACTAAGATTGAATCGTACTACACCGGCTTCGACACTCGACAGATGTGGCAGTGCTTTTAAACTATTACAGACTACAAAGGGAAGCACAGCCACGAGCTGCCCAGTGACACAAACCTACCAGACGAGCTACATTACTTCTATGCTCGCTTCGAGGCAAGTAACACTGAAACATGCATGAGACCACCAGCTATTCCGGACGACTCTGTGATCATGCTCTCCGAAGCCGATGTGAGTAAGACCTTTAAACAGGTCAAGATTCGCAAGGCCGCAGGGCCAGATGGATTACCAGGATGTAAACTCTGAGCATGCGCTGAACAACTGGCAAGTGTCTTCACTGACATTTCCAACCTATCCCTGACTGAGTCTGTAATACCAACTTGTTTTAAGCAGACCACCATAGTCCCTGTGCCCAAGAACACTAAGGTAACCTGCCTAAATTAATACAGACCTGTAGCACTCACATCTGTAGCCATAAAGTGCTTTGAAAGGCTGGTCATGGTTCACATCAACACCATTATTCCAGAAACCATAGAAACCATAGACCCACTCCAATTTGCACCAACAGATCTACAGATGATGCAATCTCTATTGCACTCAACACTGCCCTTTCCCACCTGGACAAAAGGAACACCTATGTGAGAATGATATTCATTGACTACAGCGTTCAACGCCATAGTGCCATCAAAGCTCATCACCAAGCTAAGGACCCTGGGACTTGACACCTTCCTCTGCAACTGGATCCTGGACTTCCTGACGGGCCGTCTCCAGGTGGTAAGGGTAGACAAAAACACATCCCCCACGCTGATCCTCAACATGGGGGCCCCTCATGGGTGCGTGCTCAGTCCCCTCCTGTACTCCCTGCTCACTCATGACTGCATGGCCAGGCACGACTCCAACACCATCATCAAGTTTGCCGATGACACAACAGTGTTGATCAGGCCTGATCACCGACCGCAATGAGACAGCCTATAGGGAGGAGGTCAGAGACCTGGTCGTGTGGTGCCAGGACAACAACCTATCCCTCAACATGATCAAGACAAAGTAGAGGATTGTGGACTACAGGAAAAGGAGGACCGAGCACGTCCCTGTTGTCATCAACGGGGTAGTAGTGGAACAGGTTGAGAGCTTCAAATTTCTTGGTGTCCACATCACCAACAAACTATCATGGTCCAAACACACTAAGACAGCCGTGAAGAGGGCATGACAAAGCCTACTCCCCCTAAGGATACTGAAAAGATTTGGCATGGGTCCTCAGATCCTCAAAAGGTTCTACAGCTGCACCATCGAGAGCATCCTGACTGGTTGCATCACTGCCTGGTATGGCAACTGCTCGGCCTCTGACCGCAAGGCACTACAGAGGGTAGTGTGTACGGCCCAGGACATTGACTGGGTCCAAGCTTCCTGCCATCCAGGACCTCTATACCAGGCGGTGGCAGAGGAAGACTGTTCTCTCTGCTACTGCAAGGAAAACGGTACCGGAGCACAAAGTCTAGGTCCAAGAGGCTTCTAAACAGCTTCTACCCCCAAGCCATAAGACTCCTGAACAGCTAATCAAAGGTCTACCCAGACCCATATTTTACGCTGCTGCTACTCTCTGTTTATAATCTATGCATAGTCACTTTAACTCTACCCATATGTACATTTTAGCTCAATTACCCCAACTATCCAGTGCCCCTTCACATTGACTCTGTACCAGTACCCCTTGTATATAGCCTCACTTGTTATTTTACTGCTGCTGTTTATTTATTTGTTACTTTACTTTTCTATTTTTCACTTCTCTATTTTTTTTTGTTTTGTTAACTTCTTAAAGCATTGTTGGTTGAGGGCTTGTAAGTAAGCATTTCACTGTAAGGTCTACACCTGTTGTATTCGGCGTATGTGACAAATGCAATTGGATTTGATTTGATTTGAAGAGGTTAAATATATCCTCTTCCAATACATACATTGGGGAACGTAGCATCACTGCAAAGACCGAACAGATGGTCATTTGGTATTGTATGACGCTAACAGGATGCTAACTTGAGTCCTGTGAACTCGAACACTTCTCAGATTGAGGGATCTCTTCAACTCTTTTCCAGCCTTTCTTGTTCCAGCACAAGGTCAATGACCAGTCGCCATCACAGAGTACACACAGTTCAGCCCAGAAACCGCCCACTCTCAAACAGACACAACAAATATGAACTCAAGTAAACCAAAAGCGGAGGTGTACATAGCGACACATCCCCCTAGATGTTGTAACACAGAGCGTCCACTCTGAAATGTCCCTGGTACTCTGTGGACAAAATACACCACCCCCTCTCCAGCGATAACAGGCTTCATTAGTTTCTGTACTTTTCTATTTTCCCAAAGTGCTTTCTCTCTCATCCCTCTTCATTAGAAAGCATCTCTGAGTGACATAACACATGTCACAAATATCCTCCTCCCTCCTCCTGACCCACAGCAATGATTAAAAAAGGCTGAGAAGGGAATAGGATAGGATTTGCGCCCTCTGAGCTGGTGTGTGTGTGTTTGTTTGTGTGTGTGTGTGTGTTGTGCAGTGCCAGTGCGTTTGAAAAATAAGTCAAAATAGAAACCAGCCTGGCACATTGTGTGTGTGTGTGTGTGTGTGTGTGTGTGTGTGTGTGTGTGTGTGTGTGTGTGTGTGTGTGTGTGTGTGTGTGTGTGTGTGTGTGTGTGTGTGTGTGTGTGTGTGTGTGTGTGTGTGTGTGTGTGTGTGTGTGTGTGTGTGTGTGTGTGTGTGTGTGTGTGTGTGTGTGTGTGTGTGTGTGTGTGTGTGTGTGTGTGTGTGCGTGCAGAAGAGTATGACAGATATTCTCTCTCTCTCACACACACACATTCCCCAGCATAACTAAAGTACATGAGGTGTGAGTTGACGTGAAAATCTCTAATATATTTTAGTTCAAATTTTCCTCTCCTGGAAAGTAACAAAGTGAGCTACCACAGTACGTCATTATTATGGTGTACTGGAGGATGAAGATGTCTCTGAGGCCTGATCTAACATCATGTATGCGTCTTCCAGATGGCCAGAGTATGTAGATACATTTTGTAATCTGATCCTACATGTGCCGTTATGGGAAACCTGTACTTTAAAATATCCGAGACAGAACCGCAGATTCAAATCCTGAGTGCTTTATTAGGGCTGTTGCAGTGAGCAGCCCAGACAAAGAGGAGTGTTTTATAAATGGTGGCACACCCATCTATGGCAAACAAATGTTCCATTCATTCCCTCAGTCAGTGTACGTCCTCCAACAATAGACTTGTACTGCCAGTCCACCTATGAGATTCAACAGTTGGCAGACATTTTAGAGAAGTAGAGTCTACAATGGTACTCACTCCCTGCTGGTTTATGCCCACTGATGGTAGGAAAGGTACAGTTGTATCACGGAGGGCCAAGCAATTACGATCAATGTTTAATCTAAGATACATACATGTACGCACTTCACTTGTATAACTTGGCTGGAATGGTGATGTTACTTCATACAATGTACTTTCTCTCTAAGCTATTGAGACGCAGCAATCTGTTCTCTATATAAGCCTTTAATAAAGAGACTTATTGGTGTCTTTAGGTCCATTTTGAATTGGCAGAGATAACAGGAATCTTGTTTCACCCAGATGAAATCATGGATCTCTGCCAAATGACCAGCCGTTTCTCCACCCTTTCTCAATTTCCTTGAAATAGTGTGTTATGAAAGTAGTAGAGTGAGGGCAGCAAGGGTAACCTAGCAACAAGACAGACACACTGTCCTAAGGACTTAGTGGTGTCATCTAGAGGCTACTGACCAATGGTGAGAGTGGGGAGAAATTAAGAGAAAAAGAGAGGGAAAAGAGGGTGAGAGAGGGAGGAGCAGAGGTGGATTGGCCAGATGGGCTGAACCATTTTTTATTTGGGTGGGCTGGTCGAAATTGTCACATATCCAAATATATATTTTTTATATAAAAATAAAACAATGAAAAAGGTGACACGACCGGTATTTCTCTGTCTCATCTGTAGGGTGGGTGTTGATTCAGGGGAACACATATGACAAGCACTAATTTGCAATATAGCCTAAATTGTTGGCTTGGATTTTATAACGTATAAGGCTTAAAGGGCAATTCCACCACTTTTCAACCTCATATTCATCATCACCAGCACTAAACCAGTGCATCGTATGTGAAAACAGTGTGTTGCTATGATCTGTTGTTAAAAAGATAAGGATAAAGGTCCTAAAAAATGCAGGGAAGGATTAAACGTTTTTTTTTTTTAAATGTCATTTTCAAAACCTGCAACGAGTTTCTACTCAGAGGGAGGGTATTTTCTTGCTCCCCATGTCATTTAAAACATGTCATCAGGTTAGAACTTTTTAACTTTATACGTCTTTCTACAAAACATGGAATTGTACCATTTTGACATATGTTGACACTGGATTGTGCTGGAGATAATGAAAATGAGGTTGAAAAGTGTTTTAATTTCCCTTTAAGTGGACGGACGGACGGACGGACGGACGGACGGACAGACAGACAGACAGAGAACAAGAAGAAGCATAGTGGCAGCAGAGAAGATGCTGAGACAGATAGACAGCACAACAGGGTGACAAACAAAGTGTCTAGAGCAGAGGACACAGTTATAGGGGTGAGTTGTATCTCCAGTGGTGTTTTTACATGTTGTACTTGTTTAAAACATGAGCTAGTTCAAAAAGTTACTGGTACAGAAATTGTTGAGAAACTCTATACTGTATTGCCATTGTTATTGTGTCAGTCCTTCTACCTGTGTCTCAGTACAGCTAGAAAAAAGGGTTCCAAAAGGGTTCTCCGGTTGTCCCCAGAACCAGTTTTGTTTTCAGGTAGAACCCTTTGGAGGTGAGTTGGTAGCATGCACAGTGATGTGGATAAAATTCCACGGTCGAATTCTTGTCCCAGTCTGCCCCTGGAGAGGAGAGAGATGGGGAAGAGAGAGCTCTATAAAGCAAAGGAGACCGAGGGAGAAAGAGAGAGAGAGAGAGAGAGAGAGCAGAGAAAGAGAGAGAAAAGTGCCCTCTCCTCCATATCCTTTGACAACTCCCAGGCTGCCGCCTCAGACAGCAGCGGGTTGGCCGGCCGGCCTCCCATTTCATAAACACTCTGTAAAAGCGTAAATTGGTGCTAATGGGCGACTGTCTGTTTTTTTTAAAGATGTTGCATGCAACAACTAGAACTTTACAGTGCATACAGCCCAATTTTCTCAGCGAGTGAAAAGTTATAGTGAAATTGGTGCCACGGCTAAGGGTGGGGTGAAGGCCGAAAACGTTGTTTCTTCACAGGCTTTCAAAAACAAGACCACAAAAATTTTATATATGACTTGTGACTCAAAATGAAAGGATTTTCTGACTCTAGAGTATTGTGTAAACCCATAATGCATAGGAATCAAATTACTTTACAATGTTATTTTATGCTATGGGCTGATATTATGTAACATATTGCTTCCTGGTCTATAATTTAACAGTCTCTATTTTCTTATGAACCAGACACTAAAGCCCATTGATAGATATGATGCCGACAGTAGGGATACAAGTCATTTATGCAACGAGATTACTTTGCTCATCCACTATTACATTACCCTCCCCGAAACCACCAGTGAATCAAATGTGAATTACACTCTCAAAAAATTCTGCCTATATACTTGCTGTAAAATAACGAACAACTTCAGGTTGTATTTTTTTTCAAAGGAACAACTGGGAATGTGTTGTTGAATGCACACTGATCTCTAGATTAGAGTCACGCCAGTCAAGAAAAAGTAGATACTCGTCTATTTTGAAAAGAGTCTAACATATCTTATTGACTGTTATAATATGGTTCTGCTATGCATAATAATGAACAGAAATGGGCTTGAAAGTATGGAGTGGTAGATACTGAGTGTACAAAACATTAGGAACGCCTTCATAATATTGAGTCGCACCCCCCTTTGCCCTCCTTTGCCCTCAGAACAGCCTTAATTAGTCGGGGCAAGGACTCCAAGGTGTCGAAAGCATTCCTCAGGGATGTTGGCCATTGTTGATTTCAATGCTTCCCACAGTTGTGTCAAGTTGGCTGGATGTTCTTTGGGTGGTCGACCATTCTTGACACACATGGAAAAATGTTGAGTGTGAAAAACCCAGCAGCGTTGCAGTTCTTGACACACTCAAACCAGTGGGCCTGGCACCTACTACCATACCCTGTTCCAAAGCACTTCAATCGTTTGTCTTGCCCATTCACCCTCTGAATGGCACACATACACAATCCATGTCTCAATTATCTCAGGGCTTAAAAAATATTTATTTAACCCGTCTCCTTCCTCCCCTTCATCTACACTGACTGAAGTGGATTTAACAAGTGACATCAATAAGGGATCATAGCTTTAACCTGGATTCACCTGGTCAGTCTATGTCATGGTGTCACGCCCTGACCGTAGATTGCTTTGTATGTTTCTACTTTTTGTTTGGTCAGGGTGTGTTGTGGGTGGGTATTCTATGTTTGTATGTCTAGGTTTTTGTATTTCTATGTTTTGGCCGGGTATGGTTCTCAATCAGGGACAGCTGTCTTTCATTGTCTCTGATTGAGAACCATACTTAGGTAGCCTGTTTTCCCACTGTTAGTTGTGGGTGGTTATTTTCTGTTTAGTGTTTGTTGCACCTGTCAGAACTGTTTCGGCTATTCGTTTGGTTATTTTGTAGTCAGTGTTCAGTCAGCATCAGTAACATGAACACGTACCACGCTGGACCTTGGTCTTCACCTTCTTCTAATGAGTGCTGTTACACACGGAAAAGAGCATGTTTTGTGCATTCTGTGTCT